>NW_027133951.1:0-46873 GCF_037392515.1 Haliotis asinina
GGTTAGGGTTTATTTCCAACCTGATGGTAGATTTGGGTGCAGTTTTCGTTTGTGCGTGTCTGGGGCTTGTGTGCGGAGGTGATCAGCACAAAAAACCGCTTGTTGGGCACTTAACTAGGAACGCTAGGGTTAGGGTTAGAGTGCACCTAGGGTTAGCGTGATTTGGACTAAGTCCACGGCACTTAGTATGACGGGGCAGGGAAGGAGTGTTGGGAGGGGTGCGCTTTTCGTTTGTGCGTGTGCAGGGGCTATGTGCCGATGCCGCAAGCGCAAAAAACCGCATGCTGGGCACTTATTTGGGCACGTTTTCGCCTATGTCGGCAGGCTAGGGTTAGGGTTAGATTTTCAGCTAACGGATACTGTTAGGGTAAGAGCTAGGGTTAGGGTTTATTTCCAACCTGATGGTAGATTTGGGTGCAGTTTTCGTTTGTGCGTGTCTGGGGCTTGTGTGCGGAGGTGATCAGCACAAAAAACCGCTTGTTGGGCACTTAACTAGGAACGCTAGGGTTAGGGTTAGAGTGCACCTAGGGTTAGCGTGATTTGGACTAAGTCCACGGCACTTAGTATGACGGGGCAGGGAAGGAGTGTTGGGAGGGGTGCGCTTTTCGTTTGTGCGTGTGCAGGGGCTATGTGCCGATGCCGCAAGCGCAAAAAACCGCATGCTGGGCACTTATTTGGGCACGTTTTCGCCTATGTCGGCAGGCTAGGGTTAGGGTTAGATTTTCAGCTAACGGATACTGTTAGGGTAAGAGCTAGGGTTAGGGTTTATTTCCAACCTGATGGTAGATTTGGGTGCAGTTTTCGTTTGTGCGTGTCTGGGGCTTGTGTGCGGAGGTGATCAGCACAAAAAACCGCTTGTTGGGCACTTAACTAGGAACGCTAGGGTTAGGGTTAGAGTGCACCTAGGGTTAGCGTGATTTGGACTAAGTCCACGGCACTTAGTATGACGGGGCAGGGAAGGAGTGTTGGGAGGGGTGCGCTTTTCGTTTGTGCGTGTGCAGGGGCTATGTGCCGATGCCGCAAGCGCAAAAAACCGCATGCTGGGCACTTATTTGGGCACGTTTTCGCCTATGTCGGCAGGCTAGGGTTAGGGTTAGATTTTCAGCTAACGGATACTGTTAGGGTAAGAGCTAGGGTTAGGGTTTATTTCCAACCTGATGGTAGATTTGGGTGCAGTTTTCGTTTGTGCGTGTCTGGGGCTTGTGTGCGGAGGTGATCAGCACAAAAAACCGCTTGTTGGGCACTTAACTAGGAACGCTAGGGTTAGGGTTAGAGTGCACCTAGGGTTAGCGTGATTTGGACTAAGTCCACGGCACTTAGTATGACGGGGCAGGGAAGGAGTGTTGGGAGGGGTGCGCTTTTCGTTTGTGCGTGTGCAGGGGCTATGTGCCGATGCCGCAAGCGCAAAAAACCGCATGCTGGGCACTTATTTGGGCACGTTTTCGCCTATGTCGGCAGGCTAGGGTTAGGGTTAGATTTTCAGCTAACGGATACTGTTAGGGTAAGAGCTAGGGTTAGGGTTTATTTCCAACCTGATGGTAGATTTGGGTGCAGTTTTCGTTTGTGCGTGTCTGGGGCTTGTGTGCGGAGGTGATCAGCACAAAAAACCGCTTGTTGGGCACTTAACTAGGAACGCTAGGGTTAGGGTTAGAGTGCACCTAGGGTTAGCGTGATTTGGACTAAGTCCACGGCACTTAGTATGACGGGGCAGGGAAGGAGTGTTGGGAGGGGTGCGCTTTTCGTTTGTGCGTGTGCAGGGGCTATGTGCCGATGCCGCAAGCGCAAAAAACCGCATGCTGGGCACTTATTTGGGCACGTTTTCGCCTATGTCGGCAGGCTAGGGTTAGGGTTAGATTTTCAGCTAACGGATACTGTTAGGGTAAGAGCTAGGGTTAGGGTTTATTTCCAACCTGATGGTAGATTTGGGTGCAGTTTTCGTTTGTGCGTGTCTGGGGCTTGTGTGCGGAGGTGATCAGCACAAAAAACCGCTTGTTGGGCACTTAACTAGGAACGCTAGGGTTAGGGTTAGAGTGCACCTAGGGTTAGCGTGATTTGGACTAAGTCCACGGCACTTAGTATGACGGGGCAGGGAAGGAGTGTTGGGAGGGGTGCGCTTTTCGTTTGTGCGTGTGCAGGGGCTATGTGCCGATGCCGCAAGCGCAAAAAACCGCATGCTGGGCACTTATTTGGGCACGTTTTCGCCTATGTCGGCAGGCTAGGGTTAGGGTTAGATTTTCAGCTAACGGATACTGTTAGGGTAAGAGCTAGGGTTAGGGTTTATTTCCAACCTGATGGTAGATTTGGGTGCAGTTTTCGTTTGTGCGTGTCTGGGGCTTGTGTGCGGAGGTGATCAGCACAAAAAACCGCTTGTTGGGCACTTAACTAGGAACGCTAGGGTTAGGGTTAGAGTGCACCTAGGGTTAGCGTGATTTGGACTAAGTCCACGGCACTTAGTATGACGGGGCAGGGAAGGAGTGTTGGGAGGGGTGCGCTTTTCGTTTGTGCGTGTGCAGGGGCTATGTGCCGATGCCGCAAGCGCAAAAAACCGCATGCTGGGCACTTATTTGGGCACGTTTTCGCCTATGTCGGCAGGCTAGGGTTAGGGTTAGATTTTCAGCTAACGGATACTGTTAGGGTAAGAGCTAGGGTTAGGGTTTATTTCCAACCTGATGGTAGATTTGGGTGCAGTTTTCGTTTGTGCGTGTCTGGGGCTTGTGTGCGGAGGTGATCAGCACAAAAAACCGCTTGTTGGGCACTTAACTAGGAACGCTAGGGTTAGGGTTAGAGTGCACCTAGGGTTAGCGTGATTTGGACTAAGTCCACGGCACTTAGTATGACGGGGCAGGGAAGGAGTGTTGGGAGGGGTGCGCTTTTCGTTTGTGCGTGTGCAGGGGCTATGTGCCGATGCCGCAAGCGCAAAAAACCGCATGCTGGGCACTTATTTGGGCACGTTTTCGCCTATGTCGGCAGGCTAGGGTTAGGGTTAGATTTTCAGCTAACGGATACTGTTAGGGTAAGAGCTAGGGTTAGGGTTTATTTCCAACCTGATGGTAGATTTGGGTGCAGTTTTCGTTTGTGCGTGTCTGGGGCTTGTGTGCGGAGGTGATCAGCACAAAAAACCGCTTGTTGGGCACTTAACTAGGAACGCTAGGGTTAGGGTTAGAGTGCACCTAGGGTTAGCGTGATTTGGACTAAGTCCACGGCACTTAGTATGACGGGGCAGGGAAGGAGTGTTGGGAGGGGTGCGCTTTTCGTTTGTGCGTGTGCAGGGGCTATGTGCCGATGCCGCAAGCGCAAAAAACCGCATGCTGGGCACTTATTTGGGCACGTTTTCGCCTATGTCGGCAGGCTAGGGTTAGGGTTAGATTTTCAGCTAACGGATACTGTTAGGGTAAGAGCTAGGGTTAGGGTTTATTTCCAACCTGATGGTAGATTTGGGTGCAGTTTTCGTTTGTGCGTGTCTGGGGCTTGTGTGCGGAGGTGATCAGCACAAAAAACCGCTTGTTGGGCACTTAACTAGGAACGCTAGGGTTAGGGTTAGAGTGCACCTAGGGTTAGCGTGATTTGGACTAAGTCCACGGCACTTAGTATGACGGGGCAGGGAAGGAGTGTTGGGAGGGGTGCGCTTTTCGTTTGTGCGTGTGCAGGGGCTATGTGCCGATGCCGCAAGCGCAAAAAACCGCATGCTGGGCACTTATTTGGGCACGTTTTCGCCTATGTCGGCAGGCTAGGGTTAGGGTTAGATTTTCAGCTAACGGATACTGTTAGGGTAAGAGCTAGGGTTAGGGTTTATTTCCAACCTGATGGTAGATTTGGGTGCAGTTTTCGTTTGTGCGTGTCTGGGGCTTGTGTGCGGAGGTGATCAGCACAAAAAACCGCTTGTTGGGCACTTAACTAGGAACGCTAGGGTTAGGGTTAGAGTGCACCTAGGGTTAGCGTGATTTGGACTAAGTCCACGGCACTTAGTATGACGGGGCAGGGAAGGAGTGTTGGGAGGGGTGCGCTTTTCGTTTGTGCGTGTGCAGGGGCTATGTGCCGATGCCGCAAGCGCAAAAAACCGCATGCTGGGCACTTATTTGGGCACGTTTTCGCCTATGTCGGCAGGCTAGGGTTAGGGTTAGATTTTCAGCTAACGGATACTGTTAGGGTAAGAGCTAGGGTTAGGGTTTATTTCCAACCTGATGGTAGATTTGGGTGCAGTTTTCGTTTGTGCGTGTCTGGGGCTTGTGTGCGGAGGTGATCAGCACAAAAAACCGCTTGTTGGGCACTTAACTAGGAACGCTAGGGTTAGGGTTAGAGTGCACCTAGGGTTAGCGTGATTTGGACTAAGTCCACGGCACTTAGTATGACGGGGCAGGGAAGGAGTGTTGGGAGGGGTGCGCTTTTCGTTTGTGCGTGTGCAGGGGCTATGTGCCGATGCCGCAAGCGCAAAAAACCGCATGCTGGGCACTTATTTGGGCACGTTTTCGCCTATGTCGGCAGGCTAGGGTTAGGGTTAGATTTTCAGCTAACGGATACTGTTAGGGTAAGAGCTAGGGTTAGGGTTTATTTCCAACCTGATGGTAGATTTGGGTGCAGTTTTCGTTTGTGCGTGTCTGGGGCTTGTGTGCGGAGGTGATCAGCACAAAAAACCGCTTGTTGGGCACTTAACTAGGAACGCTAGGGTTAGGGTTAGAGTGCACCTAGGGTTAGCGTGATTTGGACTAAGTCCACGGCACTTAGTATGACGGGGCAGGGAAGGAGTGTTGGGAGGGGTGCGCTTTTCGTTTGTGCGTGTGCAGGGGCTATGTGCCGATGCCGCAAGCGCAAAAAACCGCATGCTGGGCACTTATTTGGGCACGTTTTCGCCTATGTCGGCAGGCTAGGGTTAGGGTTAGATTTTCAGCTAACGGATACTGTTAGGGTAAGAGCTAGGGTTAGGGTTTATTTCCAACCTGATGGTAGATTTGGGTGCAGTTTTCGTTTGTGCGTGTCTGGGGCTTGTGTGCGGAGGTGATCAGCACAAAAAACCGCTTGTTGGGCACTTAACTAGGAACGCTAGGGTTAGGGTTAGAGTGCACCTAGGGTTAGCGTGATTTGGACTAAGTCCACGGCACTTAGTATGACGGGGCAGGGAAGGAGTGTTGGGAGGGGTGCGCTTTTCGTTTGTGCGTGTGCAGGGGCTATGTGCCGATGCCGCAAGCGCAAAAAACCGCATGCTGGGCACTTATTTGGGCACGTTTTCGCCTATGTCGGCAGGCTAGGGTTAGGGTTAGATTTTCAGCTAACGGATACTGTTAGGGTAAGAGCTAGGGTTAGGGTTTATTTCCAACCTGATGGTAGATTTGGGTGCAGTTTTCGTTTGTGCGTGTCTGGGGCTTGTGTGCGGAGGTGATCAGCACAAAAAACCGCTTGTTGGGCACTTAACTAGGAACGCTAGGGTTAGGGTTAGAGTGCACCTAGGGTTAGCGTGATTTGGACTAAGTCCACGGCACTTAGTATGACGGGGCAGGGAAGGAGTGTTTGGGAGGGGTGCGCTTTTCGTTTGTGCGTGTGCAGGGGCTATGTGCCGATGCCGCAAGCGCAAAAAACCGCATGCTGGGCACTTATTTGGGCACGTTTTCGCCTATGTCGGCAGGCTAGGGTTAGGGTTAGATTTTCAGCTAACGGATACTGTTAGGGTAAGAGCTAGGGTTAGGGTTTATTTCCAACCTGATGGTAGATTTGGGTGCAGTTTTCGTTTGTGCGTGTCTGGGGCTTGTGTGCGGAGGTGATCAGCACAAAAAACCGCTTGTTGGGCACTTAACTAGGAACGCTAGGGTTAGGGTTAGAGTGCACCTAGGGTTAGCGTGATTTGGACTAAGTCCACGGCACTTAGTATGACGGGGCAGGGAAGGAGTGTTGGGAGGGGTGCGCTTTTCGTTTGTGCGTGTGCAGGGGCTATGTGCCGATGCCGCAAGCGCAAAAAACCGCATGCTGGGCACTTATTTGGGCACGTTTTCGCCTATGTCGGCAGGCTAGGGTTAGGGTTAGATTTTCAGCTAACGGATACTGTTAGGGTAAGAGCTAGGGTTAGGGTTTATTTCCAACCTGATGGTAGATTTGGGTGCAGTTTTCGTTTGTGCGTGTCTGGGGCTTGTGTGCGGAGGTGATCAGCACAAAAAACCGCTTGTTGGGCACTTAACTAGGAACGCTAGGGTTAGGGTTAGAGTGCACCTAGGGTTAGCGTGATTTGGACTAAGTCCACGGCACTTAGTATGACGGGGCAGGGAAGGAGTGTTGGGAGGGGTGCGCTTTTCGTTTGTGCGTGTGCAGGGGCTATGTGCCGATGCCGCAAGCGCAAAAAACCGCATGCTGGGCACTTATTTGGGCACGTTTTCGCCTATGTCGGCAGGCTAGGGTTAGGGTTAGATTTTCAGCTAACGGATACTGTTAGGGTAAGAGCTAGGGTTAGGGTTTATTTCCAACCTGATGGTAGATTTGGGTGCAGTTTTCGTTTGTGCGTGTCTGGGGCTTGTGTGCGGAGGTGATCAGCACAAAAAACCGCTTGTTGGGCACTTAACTAGGAACGCTAGGGTTAGGGTTAGAGTGCACCTAGGGTTAGCGTGATTTGGACTAAGTCCACGGCACTTAGTATGACGGGGCAGGGAAGGAGTGTTGGGAGGGGTGCGCTTTTCGTTTGTGCGTGTGCAGGGGCTATGTGCCGATGCCGCAAGCGCAAAAAACCGCATGCTGGGCACTTATTTGGGCACGTTTTCGCCTATGTCGGCAGGCTAGGGTTAGGGTTAGATTTTCAGCTAACGGATACTGTTAGGGTAAGAGCTAGGGTTAGGGTTTATTTCCAACCTGATGGTAGATTTGGGTGCAGTTTTCGTTTGTGCGTGTCTGGGGCTTGTGTGCGGAGGTGATCAGCACAAAAAACCGCTTGTTGGGCACTTAACTAGGAACGCTAGGGTTAGGGTTAGAGTGCACCTAGGGTTAGCGTGATTTGGACTAAGTCCACGGCACTTAGTATGACGGGGCAGGGAAGGAGTGTTGGGAGGGGTGCGCTTTTCGTTTGTGCGTGTGCAGGGGCTATGTGCCGATGCCGCAAGCGCAAAAAACCGCATGCTGGGCACTTATTTGGGCACGTTTTCGCCTATGTCGGCAGGCTAGGGTTAGGGTTAGATTTTCAGCTAACGGATACTGTTAGGGTAAGAGCTAGGGTTAGGGTTTATTTCCAACCTGATGGTAGATTTGGGTGCAGTTTTCGTTTGTGCGTGTCTGGGGCTTGTGTGCGGAGGTGATCAGCACAAAAAACCGCTTGTTGGGCACTTAACTAGGAACGCTAGGGTTAGGGTTAGAGTGCACCTAGGGTTAGCGTGATTTGGACTAAGTCCACGGCACTTAGTATGACGGGGCAGGGAAGGAGTGTTGGGAGGGGTGCGCTTTTCGTTTGTGCGTGTGCAGGGGCTATGTGCCGATGCCGCAAGCGCAAAAAACCGCATGCTGGGCACTTATTTGGGCACGTTTTCGCCTATGTCGGCAGGCTAGGGTTAGGGTTAGATTTTCAGCTAACGGATACTGTTAGGGTAAGAGCTAGGGTTAGGGTTTATTTCCAACCTGATGGTAGATTTGGGTGCAGTTTTCGTTTGTGCGTGTCTGGGGCTTGTGTGCGGAGGTGATCAGCACAAAAAACCGCTTGTTGGGCACTTAACTAGGAACGCTAGGGTTAGGGTTAGAGTGCACCTAGGGTTAGCGTGATTTGGACTAAGTCCACGGCACTTAGTATGACGGGGCAGGGAAGGAGTGTTGGGAGGGGTGCGCTTTTCGTTTGTGCGTGTGCAGGGGCTATGTGCCGATGCCGCAAGCGCAAAAAACCGCATGCTGGGCACTTATTTGGGCACGTTTTCGCCTATGTCGGCAGGCTAGGGTTAGGGTTAGATTTTCAGCTAACGGATACTGTTAGGGTAAGAGCTAGGGTTAGGGTTTATTTCCAACCTGATGGTAGATTTGGGTGCAGTTTTCGTTTGTGCGTGTCTGGGGCTTGTGTGCGGAGGTGATCAGCACAAAAAACCGCTTGTTGGGCACTTAACTAGGAACGCTAGGGTTAGGGTTAGAGTGCACCTAGGGTTAGCGTGATTTGGACTAAGTCCACGGCACTTAGTATGACGGGGCAGGGAAGGAGTGTTGGGAGGGGTGCGCTTTTCGTTTGTGCGTGTGCAGGGGCTATGTTGCCGATGCCGCAAGCGCAAAAAACCGCATGCTGGGCACTTATTTGGGCACGTTTTCGCCTATGTCGGCAGGCTAGGGTTAGGGTTAGATTTTCAGCTAACGGATACTGTTAGGGTAAGAGCTAGGGTTAGGGTTTATTTCCAACCTGATGGTAGATTTGGGTGCAGTTTTCGTTTGTGCGTGTCTGGGGCTTGTGTGCGGAGGTGATCAGCACAAAAAACCGCTTGTTGGGCACTTAACTAGGAACGCTAGGGTTAGGGTTAGAGTGCACCTAGGGTTAGCGTGATTTGGACTAAGTCCACGGCACTTAGTATGACGGGGCAGGGAAGGAGTGTTGGGAGGGGTGCGCTTTTCGTTTGTGCGTGTGCAGGGGCTATGTGCCGATGCCGCAAGCGCAAAAAACCGCATGCTGGGCACTTATTTGGGCACGTTTTCGCCTATGTCGGCAGGCTAGGGTTAGGGTTAGATTTTCAGCTAACGGATACTGTTAGGGTAAGAGCTAGGGTTAGGGTTTATTTCCAACCTGATGGTAGATTTGGGTGCAGTTTTCGTTTGTGCGTGTCTGGGGCTTGTGTGCGGAGGTGATCAGCACAAAAAACCGCTTGTTGGGCACTTAACTAGGAACGCTAGGGTTAGGGTTAGAGTGCACCTAGGGTTAGCGTGATTTGGACTAAGTCCACGGCACTTAGTATGACGGGGCAGGGAAGGAGTGTTGGGAGGGGTGCGCTTTTCGTTTGTGCGTGTGCAGGGGCTATGTGCCGATGCCGCAAGCGCAAAAAACCGCATGCTGGGCACTTATTTGGGCACGTTTTCGCCTATGTCGGCAGGCTAGGGTTAGGGTTAGATTTTCAGCTAACGGATACTGTTAGGGTAAGAGCTAGGGTTAGGGTTTATTTCCAACCTGATGGTAGATTTGGGTGCAGTTTTCGTTTGTGCGTGTCTGGGGCTTGTGTGCGGAGGTGATCAGCACAAAAAACCGCTTGTTGGGCACTTAACTAGGAACGCTAGGGTTAGGGTTAGAGTGCACCTAGGGTTAGCGTGATTTGGACTAAGTCCACGGCACTTAGTATGACGGGGCAGGGAAGGAGTGTTGGGAGGGGTGCGCTTTTCGTTTGTGCGTGTGCAGGGGCTATGTGCCGATGCCGCAAGCGCAAAAAACCGCATGCTGGGCACTTATTTGGGCACGTTTTCGCCTATGTCGGCAGGCTAGGGTTAGGGTTAGATTTTCAGCTAACGGATACTGTTAGGGTAAGAGCTAGGGTTAGGGTTTATTTCCAACCTGATGGTAGATTTGGGTGCAGTTTTCGTTTGTGCGTGTCTGGGGCTTGTGTGCGGAGGTGATCAGCACAAAAAACCGCTTGTTGGGCACTTAACTAGGAACGCTAGGGTTAGGGTTAGAGTGCACCTAGGGTTAGCGTGATTTGGACTAAGTCCACGGCACTTAGTATGACGGGGCAGGGAAGGAGTGTTGGGAGGGGTGCGCTTTTCGTTTGTGCGTGTGCAGGGGCTATGTGCCGATGCCGCAAGCGCAAAAAACCGCATGCTGGGCACTTATTTGGGCACGTTTTCGCCTATGTCGGCAGGCTAGGGTTAGGGTTAGATTTTCAGCTAACGGATACTGTTAGGGTAAGAGCTAGGGTTAGGGTTTATTTCCAACCTGATGGTAGATTTGGGTGCAGTTTTCGTTTGTGCGTGTCTGGGGCTTGTGTGCGGAGGTGATCAGCACAAAAAACCGCTTGTTGGGCACTTAACTAGGAACGCTAGGGTTAGGGTTAGAGTGCACCTAGGGTTAGCGTGATTTGGACTAAGTCCACGGCACTTAGTATGACGGGGCAGGGAAGGAGTGTTGGGAGGGGTGCGCTTTTCGTTTGTGCGTGTGCAGGGGCTATGTGCCGATGCCGCAAGCGCAAAAAACCGCATGCTGGGCACTTATTTGGGCACGTTTTCGCCTATGTCGGCAGGCTAGGGTTAGGGTTAGATTTTCAGCTAACGGATACTGTTAGGGTAAGAGCTAGGGTTAGGGGTTTATTTCCAACCTGATGGTAGATTTGGGTGCAGTTTTCGTTTGTGCGTGTCTGGGGCTTGTGTGCGGAGGTGATCAGCACAAAAAACCGCTTGTTGGGCACTTAACTAGGAACGCTAGGGTTAGGGTTAGAGTGCACCTAGGGTTAGCGTGATTTGGACTAAGTCCACGGCACTTAGTATGACGGGGCAGGGAAGGAGTGTTGGGAGGGGTGCGCTTTTCGTTTGTGCGTGTGCAGGGGCTATGTGCCGATGCCGCAAGCGCAAAAAACCGCATGCTGGGCACTTATTTGGGCACGTTTTCGCCTATGTCGGCAGGCTAGGGTTAGGGTTAGATTTTCAGCTAACGGATACTGTTAGGGTAAGAGCTAGGGTTAGGGTTTATTTCCAACCTGATGGTAGATTTGGGTGCAGTTTTCGTTTGTGCGTGTCTGGGCTTGTGTGCGGAGGTGATCAGCACAAAAAACCGCTTGTTGGGCACTTAACTAGGAACGCTAGGGTTAGGGTTAGAGTGCACCTAGGGTTAGCGTGATTTGGACTAAGTCCACGGCACTTAGTATGACGGGGCAGGGAAGGAGTGTTGGGAGGGGTGCGCTTTTCGTTTGTGCGTGTGCAGGGGCTATGTGCCGATGCCGCAAGCGCAAAAAACCGCATGCTGGGCACTTATTTGGGCACGTTTTCGCCTATGTCGGCAGGCTAGGGTTAGGGTTAGATTTTCAGCTAACGGATACTGTTAGGGTAAGAGCTAGGGTTAGGGTTTATTTCCAACCTGATGGTAGATTTGGGTGCAGTTTTCGTTTGTGCGTGTCTGGGGCTTGTGTGCGGAGGTGATCAGCACAAAAAACCGCTTGTTGGGCACTTAACTAGGAACGCTAGGGTTAGGGTTAGAGTGCACCTAGGGTTAGCGTGATTTGGACTAAGTCCACGGCACTTAGTATGACGGGGCAGGGAAGGAGTGTTGGGAGGGGTGCGCTTTTCGTTTGTGCGTGTGCAGGGGCTATGTGCCGATGCCGCAAGCGCAAAAAACCGCATGCTGGGCACTTATTTGGGCACGTTTTCGCCTATGTCGGCAGGCTAGGGTTAGGGTTAGATTTTCAGCTAACGGATACTGTTAGGGTAAGAGCTAGGGTTAGGGTTTATTTCCAACCTGATGGTAGATTTGGGTGCAGTTTTCGTTTGTGCGTGTCTGGGGCTTGTGTGCGGAGGTGATCAGCACAAAAAACCGCTTGTTGGGCACTTAACTAGGAACGCTAGGGTTAGGGTTAGAGTGCACCTAGGGTTAGCGTGATTTGGACTAAGTCCACGGCACTTAGTATGACGGGGCAGGGAAGGAGTGTTGGGAGGGGTGCGCTTTTCGTTTGTGCGTGTGCAGGGGCTATGTGCCGATGCCGCAAGCGCAAAAAACCGCATGCTGGGCACTTATTTGGGCACGTTTTCGCCTATGTCGGCAGGCTAGGGTTAGGGTTAGATTTTCAGCTAACGGATACTGTTAGGGTAAGAGCTAGGGTTAGGGTTTATTTCCAACCTGATGGTAGATTTGGGTGCAGTTTTCGTTTGTGCGTGTCTGGGGCTTGTGTGCGGAGGTGATCAGCACAAAAAACCGCTTGTTGGGCACTTAACTAGGAACGCTAGGGTTAGGGTTAGAGTGCACCTAGGGTTAGCGTGATTTGGACTAAGTCCACGGCACTTAGTATGACGGGGCAGGGAAGGAGTGTTGGGAGGGGTGCGCTTTTCGTTTGTGCGTGTGCAGGGGCTATGTGCCGATGCCGCAA
Organism: Haliotis asinina; assembly: GCF_037392515.1. Lineage (NCBI taxonomy): Eukaryota > Metazoa > Mollusca > Gastropoda > Lepetellida > Haliotidae > Haliotis > Haliotis asinina. The sequence goes on from NW_027133951.1 coordinate 11,988, forward strand.
GCGCAAAAAACCGCATGCTGGGCACTTATTTGGGCACGTTTTCGCCTATGTCGGCAGGCTAGGGTTAGGGTTAGATTTTCAGCTAACGGATACTGTTAGGGTAAGAGCTAGGGTTAGGGTTTATTTCCAACCTGATGGTAGATTTGGGTGCAGTTTTCGTTTGTGCGTGTCTGGGGCTTGTGTGCGGAGGTGATCAGCACAAAAAACCGCTTGTTGGGCACTTAACTAGGAACGCTAGGGTTAGGGTTAGAGTGCACCTAGGGTTAGCGTGATTTGGACTAAGTCCACGGCACTTAGTATGACGGGGCAGGGAAGGAGTGTTGGGAGGGGTGCGCTTTTCGTTTGTGCGTGTGCAGGGGCTATGTGCCGATGCCGCAAGCGCAAAAAACCGCATGCTGGGCACTTATTTGGGCACGTTTTCGCCTATGTCGGCAGGCTAGGGTTAGGGTTAGATTTTCAGCTAACGGATACTGTTAGGGTAAGAGCTAGGGTTAGGGTTTATTTCCAACCTGATGGTAGATTTGGGTGCAGTTTTCGTTTGTGCGTGTCTGGGGCTTGTGTGCGGAGGTGATCAGCACAAAAAACCGCTTGTTGGGCACTTAACTAGGAACGCTAGGGTTAGGGTTAGAGTGCACCTAGGGTTAGCGTGATTTGGACTAAGTCCACGGCACTTAGTATGACGGGGCAGGGAAGGAGTGTTGGGAGGGGTGCGCTTTTCGTTTGTGCGTGTGCAGGGGCTATGTGCCGATGCCGCAAGCGCAAAAAACCGCATGCTGGGCACTTATTTGGGCACGTTTTCGCCTATGTCGGCAGGCTAGGGTTAGGGTTAGATTTTCAGCTAACGGATACTGTTAGGGTAAGAGCTAGGGTTAGGGTTTATTTCCAACCTGATGGTAGATTTGGGTGCAGTTTTCGTTTGTGCGTGTCTGGGGCTTGTGTGCGGAGGTGATCAGCACAAAAAACCGCTTGTTGGGCACTTAACTAGGAACGCTAGGGTTAGGGTTAGAGTGCACCTAGGGTTAGCGTGATTTGGACTAAGTCCACGGCACTTAGTATGACGGGGCAGGGAAGGAGTGTTGGGAGGGGTGCGCTTTTCGTTTGTGCGTGTGCAGGGGCTATGTGCCGATGCCGCAAGCGCAAAAAACCGCATGCTGGGCACTTATTTGGGCACGTTTTCGCCTATGTCGGCAGGCTAGGGTTAGGGTTAGATTTTCAGCTAACGGATACTGTTAGGGTAAGAGCTAGGGTTAGGGTTTATTTCCAACCTGATGGTAGATTTGGGTGCAGTTTTCGTTTGTGCGTGTCTGGGCTTGTGTGCGGAGGTGATCAGCACAAAAAACCGCTTGTTGGGCACTTAACTAGGAACGCTAGGGTTAGGGTTAGAGTGCACCTAGGGTTAGCGTGATTTGGACTAAGTCCACGGCACTTAGTATGACGGGGCAGGGAAGGAGTGTTGGGAGGGGTGCGCTTTTCGTTTGTGCGTGTGCAGGGGCTATGTGCCGATGCCGCAAGCGCAAAAAACCGCATGCTGGGCACTTATTTGGGCACGTTTTCGCCTATGTCGGCAGGCTAGGGTTAGGGTTAGATTTTCAGCTAACGGATACTGTTAGGGTAAGAGCTAGGGTTAGGGTTTATTTCCAACCTGATGGTAGATTTGGGTGCAGTTTTCGTTTGTGCGTGTCTGGGGCTTGTGTGCGGAGGTGATCAGCACAAAAAACCGCTTGTTGGGCACTTAACTAGGAACGCTAGGGTTAGGGTTAGAGTGCACCTAGGGTTAGCGTGATTTGGACTAAGTCCACGGCACTTAGTATGACGGGGCAGGGAAGGAGTGTTGGGAGGGGTGCGCTTTTCGTTTGTGCGTGTGCAGGGGCTATGTGCCGATGCCGCAAGCGCAAAAAACCGCATGCTGGGCACTTATTTGGGCACGTTTTCGCCTATGTCGGCAGGCTAGGGTTAGGGTTAGATTTTCAGCTAACGGATACTGTTAGGGTAAGAGCTAGGGTTAGGGTTTATTTCCAACCTGATGGTAGATTTGGGTGCAGTTTTCGTTTGTGCGTGTCTGGGGCTTGTGTGCGGAGGTGATCAGCACAAAAAACCGCTTGTTGGGCACTTAACTAGGAACGCTAGGGTTAGGGTTAGAGTGCACCTAGGGTTAGCGTGATTTGGACTAAGTCCACGGCACTTAGTATGACGGGGCAGGGAAGGAGTGTTGGGAGGGGTGCGCTTTTCGTTTGTGCGTGTGCAGGGGCTATGTGCCGATGCCGCAAGCGCAAAAAACCGCATGCTGGGCACTTATTTGGGCACGTTTTCGCCTATGTCGGCAGGCTAGGGTTAGGGTTAGATTTTCAGCTAACGGATACTGTTAGGGTAAGAGCTAGGGTTAGGGTTTATTTCCAACCTGATGGTAGATTTGGGTGCAGTTTTCGTTTGTGCGTGTCTGGGGCTTGTGTGCGGAGGTGATCAGCACAAAAAACCGCTTGTTGGGCACTTAACTAGGAACGCTAGGGTTAGGGTTAGAGTGCACCTAGGGTTAGCGTGATTTGGACTAAGTCCACGGCACTTAGTATGACGGGGCAGGGAAGGAGTGTTGGGAGGGGTGCGCTTTTCGTTTGTGCGTGTGCAGGGGCTATGTGCCGATGCCGCAAGCGCAAAAAACCGCATGCTGGGCACTTATTTGGGCACGTTTTCGCCTATGTCGGCAGGCTAGGGTTAGGGTTAGATTTTCAGCTAACGGATACTGTTAGGGTAAGAGCTAGGGTTAGGGTTTATTTCCAACCTGATGGTAGATTTGGGTGCAGTTTTCGTTTGTGCGTGTCTGGGGCTTGTGTGCGGAGGTGATCAGCACAAAAAACCGCTTGTTGGGCACTTAACTAGGAACGCTAGGGTTAGGGTTAGAGTGCACCTAGGGTTAGCGTGATTTGGACTAAGTCCACGGCACTTAGTATGACGGGGCAGGGAAGGAGTGTTGGGAGGGGTGCGCTTTTCGTTTGTGCGTGTGCAGGGGCTATGTGCCGATGCCGCAAGCGCAAAAAACCGCATGCTGGGCACTTATTTGGGCACGTTTTCGCCTATGTCGGCAGGCTAGGGTTAGGGTTAGATTTTCAGCTAACGGATACTGTTAGGGTAAGAGCTAGGGTTAGGGTTTATTTCCAACCTGATGGTAGATTTGGGTGCAGTTTTCGTTTGTGCGTGTCTGGGGCTTGTGTGCGGAGGTGATCAGCACAAAAAACCGCTTGTTGGGCACTTAACTAGGAACGCTAGGGTTAGGGTTAGAGTGCACCTAGGGTTAGCGTGATTTGGACTAAGTCCACGGCACTTAGTATGACGGGGCAGGGAAGGAGTGTTGGGAGGGGTGCGCTTTTCGTTTGTGCGTGTGCAGGGGCTATGTGCCGATGCCGCAAGCGCAAAAAACCGCATGCTGGGCACTTATTTGGGCACGTTTTCGCCTATGTCGGCAGGCTAGGGTTAGGGTTAGATTTTCAGCTAACGGATACTGTTAGGGTAAGAGCTAGGGTTAGGGTTTATTTCCAACCTGATGGTAGATTTGGGTGCAGTTTTCGTTTGTGCGTGTCTGGGGCTTGTGTGCGGAGGTGATCAGCACAAAAAACCGCTTGTTGGGCACTTAACTAGGAACGCTAGGGTTAGGGTTAGAGTGCACCTAGGGTTAGCGTGATTTGGACTAAGTCCACGGCACTTAGTATGACGGGGCAGGGAAGGAGTGTTGGGAGGGGTTGCGCTTTTCGTTTGTGCGTGTGCAGGGGCTATGTGCCGATGCCGCAAGCGCAAAAACCGCATGCTGGGCACTTATTTGGGCACGTTTTCGCCTATGTCGGCAGGCTAGGGTTAGGGTTAGATTTTCAGCTAACGGATACTGTTAGGGTAAGAGCTAGGGTTAGGGTTTATTTCCAACCTGATGGTAGATTTGGGTGCAGTTTTCGTTTGTGCGTGTCTGGGGCTTGTGTGCGGAGGTGATCAGCACAAAAAACCGCTTGTTGGGCACTTAACTAGGAACGCTAGGGTTAGGGTTAGAGTGCACCTAGGGTTAGCGTGATTTGGACTAAGTCCACGGCACTTAGTATGACGGGGCAGGGAAGGAGTGTTGGGAGGGGTGCGCTTTTCGTTTGTGCGTGTGCAGGGGCTATGTGCCGATGCCGCAAGCGCAAAAAACCGCATGCTGGGCACTTATTTGGGCACGTTTTCGCCTATGTCGGCAGGCTAGGGTTAGGGTTAGATTTTCAGCTAACGGATACTGTTAGGGTAAGAGCTAGGGTTAGGGTTTATTTCCAACCTGATGGTAGATTTGGGTGCAGTTTTCGTTTGTGCGTGTCTGGGGCTTGTGTGCGGAGGTGATCAGCACAAAAAACCGCTTGTTGGGCACTTAACTAGGAACGCTAGGGTTAGGGTTAGAGTGCACCTAGGGTTAGCGTGATTTGGACTAAGTCCACGGCACTTAGTATGACGGGGCAGGGAAGGAGTGTTGGGAGGGGTGCGCTTTTCGTTTGTGCGTGTGCAGGGGCTATGTGCCGATGCCGCAAGCGCAAAAAACCGCATGCTGGGCACTTATTTGGGCACGTTTTCGCCTATGTCGGCAGGCTAGGGTTAGGGTTAGATTTTCAGCTAACGGATACTGTTAGGGTAAGAGCTAGGGTTAGGGTTTATTTCCAACCTGATGGTAGATTTGGGTGCAGTTTTCGTTTGTGCGTGTCTGGGGCTTGTGTGCGGAGGTGATCAGCACAAAAAACCGCTTGTTGGGCACTTAACTAGGAACGCTAGGGTTAGGGTTAGAGTGCACCTAGGGTTAGCGTGATTTGGACTAAGTCCACGGCACTTAGTATGACGGGGCAGGGAAGGAGTGTTGGGAGGGGTGCGCTTTTCGTTTGTGCGTGTGCAGGGGCTATGTGCCGATGCCGCAAGCGCAAAAAACCGCATGCTGGGCACTTATTTGGGCACGTTTTCGCCTATGTCGGCAGGCTAGGGTTAGGGTTAGATTTTCAGCTAACGGATACTGTTAGGGTAAGAGCTAGGGTTAGGGTTTATTTCCAACCTGATGGTAGATTTGGGTGCAGTTTTCGTTTGTGCGTGTCTGGGGCTTGTGTGCGGAGGTGATCAGCACAAAAAACCGCTTGTTGGGCACTTAACTAGGAACGCTAGGGTTAGGGTTAGAGTGCACCTAGGGTTAGCGTGATTTGGACTAAGTCCACGGCACTTAGTATGACGGGGCAGGGAAGGAGTGTTGGGAGGGGTGCGCTTTTCGTTTGTGCGTGTGCAGGGGCTATGTGCCGATGCCGCAAGCGCAAAAAACCGCATGCTGGGGCACTTATTTGGGCACGTTTTCGCCTATGTCGGCAGGCTAGGGTTAGGGTTAGATTTTCAGCTAACGGATACTGTTAGGGTAAGAGCTAGGGTTAGGGTTTATTTCCAACCTGATGGTAGATTTGGGTGCAGTTTTCGTTTGTGCGTGTCTGGGGCTTGTGTGCGGAGGTGATCAGCACAAAAAACCGCTTGTTGGGCACTTAACTAGGAACGCTAGGGTTAGGGTTAGAGTGCACCTAGGGTTAGCGTGATTTGGACTAAGTCCACGGCACTTAGTATGACGGGGCAGGGAAGGAGTGTTGGGAGGGGTGCGCTTTTCGTTTGTGCGTGTGCAGGGGCTATGTGCCGATGCCGCAAGCGCAAAAAACCGCATGCTGGGCACTTATTTGGGCACGTTTTCGCCTATGTCGGCAGGCTAGGGTTAGGGTTAGATTTTCAGCTAACGGATACTGTTAGGGTAAGAGCTAGGGTTAGGGTTTATTTCCAACCTGATGGTAGATTTGGGTGCAGTTTTCGTTTGTGCGTGTCTGGGGCTTGTGTGCGGAGGTGATCAGCACAAAAAACCGCTTGTTGGGCACTTAACTAGGAACGCTAGGGTTAGGGTTAGAGTGCACCTAGGGTTAGCGTGATTTGGACTAAGTCCACGGCACTTAGTATGACGGGGCAGGGAAGGAGTGTTGGGAGGGGTGCGCTTTTCGTTTGTGCGTGTGCAGGGGCTATGTGCCGATGCCGCAAGCGCAAAAAACCGCATGCTGGGCACTTATTTGGGCACGTTTTCGCCTATGTCGGCAGGCTAGGGTTAGGGTTAGATTTTCAGCTAACGGATACTGTTAGGGTAAGAGCTAGGGTTAGGGTTTATTTCCAACCTGATGGTAGATTTGGGTGCAGTTTTCGGTTTGTGCTGTGTCTGGGGCTTGTGTGCGGAGGTGATCAGCACAAAAAACCGCTTGTTGGGCACTTAACTAGGAACGCTAGGGTTAGGGTTAGAGTGCACCTAGGGTTAGCGTGATTTGGACTAAGTCCACGGCACTTAGTATGACGGGGCAGGGAAGGAGTGTTGGGAGGGGTGCGCTTTTCGTTTGTGCGTGTGCAGGGGCTATGTGCCGATGCCGCAAGCGCAAAAAACCGCATGCTGGGCACTTATTTGGGCACGTTTTCGCCTATGTCGGCAGGCTAGGGTTAGGGTTAGATTTTCAGCTAACGGATACTGTTAGGGTAAGAGCTAGGGTTAGGGTTTATTTCCAACCTGATGGTAGATTTGGGTGCAGTTTTCGTTTGTGCGTGTCTGGGGCTTGTGTGCGGAGGTGATCAGCACAAAAAACCGCTTGTTGGGCACTTAACTAGGAACGCTAGGGTTAGGGTTAGAGTGCACCTAGGGTTAGCGTGATTTGGACTAAGTCCACGGCACTTAGTATGACGGGGCAGGGAAGGAGTGTTGGGAGGGGTGCGCTTTTCGTTTGTGCGTGTGCAGGGGCTATGTGCCGATGCCGCAAGCGCAAAAAACCGCATGCTGGGCACTTATTTGGGCACGTTTTCGCCTATGTCGGCAGGCTAGGGTTAGGGTTAGATTTTCAGCTAACGGATACTGTTAGGGTAAGAGCTAGGGTTAGGGTTTATTTCCAACCTGATGGTAGATTTGGGTGCAGTTTTCGTTTGTGCGTGTCTGGGGCTTGTGTGCGGAGGTGATCAGCACAAAAAACCGCTTGTTGGGCACTTAACTAGGAACGCTAGGGTTAGGGTTAGAGTGCACCTAGGGTTAGCGTGATTTGGACTAAGTCCACGGCACTTAGTATGACGGGGCAGGGAAGGAGTGTTGGGAGGGGTGCGCTTTTCGTTTGTGCGTGTGCAGGGGCTATGTGCCGATGCCGCAAGCGCAAAAAACCGCATGCTGGGCACTTATTTGGGCACGTTTTCGCCTATGTCGGCAGGCTAGGGTTAGGGTTAGATTTTCAGCTAACGGATACTGTTAGGGTAAGAGCTAGGGTTAGGGTTTATTTCCAACCTGATGGTAGATTTGGGTGCAGTTTTCGTTTGTGCGTGTCTGGGGCTTGTGTGCGGAGGTGATCAGCACAAAAAACCGCTTGTTGGGCACTTAACTAGGAACGCTAGGGTTAGGGTTAGAGTGCACCTAGGGTTAGCGTGATTTGGACTAAGTCCACGGCACTTAGTATGACGGGGCAGGGAAGGAGTGTTGGGAGGGGTGCGCTTTTCGTTTGTGCGTGTGCAGGGGCTATGTGCCGATGCCGCAAGCGCAAAAAACCGCATGCTGGGCACTTATTTGGGCACGTTTTCGCCTATGTCGGCAGGCTAGGGTTAGGGTTAGATTTTCAGCTAACGGATACTGTTAGGGTAAGAGCTAGGGTTAGGGTTTATTTCCAACCTGATGGTAGATTTGGGTGCAGTTTTCGTTTGTGCGTGTCTGGGGCTTGTGTGCGGAGGTGATCAGCACAAAAAACCGCTTGTTGGGCACTTAACTAGGAACGCTAGGGTTAGGGTTAGAGTGCACCTAGGGTTAGCGTGATTTGGACTAAGTCCACGGCACTTAGTATGACGGGGCAGGGAAGGAGTGTTGGGAGGGGTGCGCTTTTCGTTTGTGCGTGTGCAGGGGCTATGTGCCGATGCCGCAAGCGCAAAAAACCGCATGCTGGGCACTTATTTGGGCACGTTTTCGCCTATGTCGGCAGGCTAGGGTTAGGGTTAGATTTTCAGCTAACGGATACTGTTAGGGTAAGAGCTAGGGTTAGGGTTTATTTCCAACCTGATGGTAGATTTGGGTGCAGTTTTCGTTTGTGCGTGTCTGGGGCTTGTGTGCGGAGGTGATCAGCACAAAAAACCGCTTGTTGGGCACTTAACTAGGAACGCTAGGGTTAGGGTTAGAGTGCACCTAGGGTTAGCGTGATTTGGACTAAGTCCACGGCACTTAGTATGACGGGGCAGGGAAGGAGTGTTGGGAGGGGTGCGCTTTTCGTTTGTGCGTGTGCAGGGGCTATGTGCCGATGCCGCAAGCGCAAAAAAACCGCATGCTGGGCACTTATTTGGGCACGTTTTCGCCTATGTCGGCAGGCTAGGGTTAGGGTTAGATTTTCAGCTAACGGATACTGTTAGGGTAAGAGCTAGGGTTAGGGTTTATTTCCAACCTGATGGTAGATTTGGGTGCAGTTTTCGTTTGTGCGTGTCTGGGGCTTGTGTGCGGAGGTGATCAGCACAAAAAACCGCTTGTTGGGCACTTAACTAGGAACGCTAGGGTTAGGGTTAGAGTGCACCTAGGGTTAGCGTGATTTGGACTAAGTCCACGGCACTTAGTATGACGGGGCAGGGAAGGAGTGTTGGGAGGGGTGCGCTTTTCGTTTGTGCGTGTGCAGGCTATGTGCCGATGCCGCAAGCGCAAAAAACCGCATGCTGGGCACTTATTTGGGCACGTTTTCGCCTATGTCGGCAGGCTAGGGTTAGGGTTAGATTTTCAGCTAACGGATACTGTTAGGGTAAGAGCTAGGGTTAGGGTTTATTTCCAACCTGATGGTAGATTTGGGTGCAGTTTTCGTTTGTGCGTGTCTGGGGCTTGTGTGCGGAGGTGATCAGCACAAAAAACCGCTTGTTGGGCACTTAACTAGGAACGCTAGGGTTAGGGTTAGAGTGCACCTAGGGTTAGCGTGATTTGGACTAAGTCCACGGCACTTAGTATGACGGGGCAGGGAAGGAGTGTTGGGAGGGGTGCGCTTTTCGTTTGTGCGTGTGCAGGGGCTATGTGCCGATGCCGCAAGCGCAAAAAACCGCATGCTGGGCACTTATTTGGGCACGTTTTCGCCTATGTCGGCAGGCTAGGGTTAGGGTTAGATTTTCAGCTAACGGATACTGTTAGGGTAAGAGCTAGGGTTAGGGTTTATTTCCAACCTGATGGTAGATTTGGGTGCAGTTTTCGTTTGTGCGTGTCTGGGGCTTGTGTGCGGAGGTGATCAGCACAAAAAACCGCTTGTTGGGCACTTAACTAGGAACGCTAGGGTTAGGGTTAGAGTGCACCTAGGGTTAGCGTGATTTGGACTAAGTCCACGGCACTTAGTATGACGGGGCAGGGAAGGAGTGTTGGGAGGGGTGCGCTTTTCGTTTGTGCGTGTGCAGGGGCTATGTGCCGATGCCGCAAGCGCAAAAAACCGCATGCTGGGCACTTATTTGGGCACGTTTTCGCCTATGTCGGCAGGCTAGGGTTAGGGTTAGATTTTCAGCTAACGGATACTGTTAGGGTAAGAGCTAGGGTTAGGGTTTATTTCCAACCTGATGGTAGATTTGGGTGCAGTTTTCGTTTGTGCGTGTCTGGGGCTTGTGTGCGGAGGTGATCAGCACAAAAAACCGCTTGTTGGGCACTTAACTAGGAACGCTAGGGTTAGGGTTAGAGTGCACCTAGGGTTAGCGTGATTTGGACTAAGTCCACGGCACTTAGTATGACGGGGCAGGGAAGGAGTGTTGGGAGGGGTGCGCTTTTCGTTTGTGCGTGTGCAGGGGCTATGTGCCGATGCCGCAAGCGCAAAAAACCGCATGCTGGGCACTTATTTGGGCACGTTTTCGCCTATGTCGGCAGGCTAGGGTTAGGGTTAGATTTTCAGCTAACGGATACTGTTAGGGTAAGAGCTAGGGTTAGGGTTTATTTCCAACCTGATGGTAGATTTGGGTGCAGTTTTCGTTTGTGCGTGTCTGGGGCTTGTGTGCGGAGGTGATCAGCACAAAAAACCGCTTGTTGGGCACTTAACTAGGAACGCTAGGGTTAGGGTTAGAGTGCACCTAGGGTTAGCGTGATTTGGACTAAGTCCACGGCACTTAGTATGACGGGGCAGGGAAGGAGTGTTGGGAGGGGTGCGCTTTTCGTTTGTGCGTGTGCAGGGGCTATGTGCCGATGCCGCAAGCGCAAAAAACCGCATGCTGGGCACTTATTTGGGCACGTTTTCGCCTATGTCGGCAGGCTAGGGTTAGGGTTAGATTTTCAGCTAACGGATACTGTTAGGGTAAGAGCTAGGGTTAGGGTTTATTTCCAACCTGATGGTAGATTTGGGTGCAGTTTTCGTTTGTGCGTGTCTGGGGCTTGTGTGCGGAGGTGATCAGCACAAAAAACCGCTTGTTGGGCACTTAACTAGGAACGCTAGGGTTAGGGTTAGAGTGCACCTAGGGTTAGCGTGATTTGGACTAAGTCCACGGCACTTAGTATGACGGGGCAGGGAAGGAGTGTTGGGAGGGGTGCGCTTTTCGTTTGTGCGTGTGCAGGGGCTATGTGCCGATGCCGCAAGCGCAAAAAACCGCATGCTGGGCACTTATTTGGGCACGTTTTCGCCTATGTCGGCAGGCTAGGGTTAGGGTTAGATTTTCAGCTAACGGATACTGTTAGGGTAAGAGCTAGGGTTAGGGTTTATTTCCAACCTGATGGTAGATTTGGGTGCAGTTTTCGTTTGTGCGTGTCTGGGGCTTGTGTGCGGAGGTGATCAGCACAAAAAACCGCTTGTTGGGCACTTAACTAGGAACGCTAGGGTTAGGGTTAGAGTGCACCTAGGGTTAGCGTGATTTGGACTAAGTCCACGGCACTTAGTATGACGGGGCAGGGAAGGAGTGTTGGGAGGGGTGCGCTTTTCGTTTGTGCGTGTGCAGGGGCTATGTGCCGATGCCGCAAGCGCAAAAAACCGCATGCTGGGCACTTATTTGGGCACGTTTTCGCCTATGTCGGCAGGCTAGGGTTAGGGTTAGATTTTCAGCTAACGGATACTGTTAGGGTAAGAGCTAGGGTTAGGGTTTATTTCCAACCTGATGGTAGATTTGGGTGCAGTTTTCGTTTGTGCGTGTCTGGGGCTTGTGTGCGGAGGTGATCAGCACAAAAAACCGCTTGTTGGGCACTTAACTAGGAACGCTAGGGTTAGGGTTAGAGTGCACCTAGGGTTAGCGTGATTTGGACTAAGTCCACGGCACTTAGTATGACGGGGCAGGGAAGGAGTGTTGGGAGGGGTGCGCTTTTCGTTTGTGCGTGTGCAGGGGCTATGTGCCGATGCCGCAAGCGCAAAAAACCGCATGCTGGGCACTTATTTGGGCACGTTTTCGCCTATGTCGGCAGGCTAGGGTTAGGGTTAGATTTTCAGCTAACGGATACTGTTAGGGTAAGAGCTAGGGTTAGGGTTTATTTCCAACCTGATGGTAGATTTGGGTGCAGTTTTCGTTTGTGCGTGTCTGGGGCTTGTGTGCGGAGGTGATCAGCACAAAAAACCGCTTGTTGGGCACTTAACTAGGAACGCTAGGGTTAGGGTTAGAGTGCACCTAGGGTTAGCGTGATTTGGACTAAGTCCACGGCACTTAGTATGACGGGGCAGGGAAGGAGTGTTGGGAGGGGTGCGCTTTTCGTTTGTGCGTGTGCAGGGGCTATGTGCCGATGCCGCAAGCGCAAAAAACCGCATGCTGGGCACTTATTTGGGCACGTTTTCGCCTATGTCGGCAGGCTAGGGTTAGGGTTAGATTTTCAGCTAACGGATACTGTTAGGGTAAGAGCTAGGGTTAGGGTTTATTTCCAACCTGATGGTAGATTTGGGTGCAGTTTTCGTTTGTGCGTGTCTGGGGCTTGTGTGCGGAGGTGATCAGCACAAAAAACCGCTTGTTGGGCACTTAACTAGGAACGCTAGGGTTAGGGTTAGAGTGCACCTAGGGTTAGCGTGATTTGGACTAAGTCCACGGCACTTAGTATGACGGGGCAGGGAAGGAGTGTTGGGAGGGGTGCGCTTTTCGTTTGTGCGTGTGCAGGGGCTATGTGCCGATGCCGCAAGCGCAAAAAACCGCATGCTGGGCACTTATTTGGGCACGTTTTCGCCTATGTCGGCAGGCTAGGGTTAGGGTTAGATTTTCAGCTAACGGATACTGTTAGGGTAAGAGCTAGGGTTAGGGTTTATTTCCAACCTGATGGTAGATTTGGGTGCAGTTTTCGTTTGTGCGTGTCTGGGGCTTGTGTGCGGAGGTGATCAGCACAAAAAACCGCTTGTTGGGCACTTAACTAGGAACGCTAGGGTTAGGGTTAGAGTGCACCTAGGGTTAGCGTGATTTGGACTAAGTCCACGGCACTTAGTATGACGGGGCAGGGAAGGAGTGTTGGGAGGGGTGCGCTTTTCGTTTGTGCGTGTGCAGGGGCTATGTGCCGATGCCGCAAGCGCAAAAAACCGCATGCTGGGCACTTATTTGGGCACGTTTTCGCCTATGTCGGCAGGCTAGGGTTAGGGTTAGATTTTCAGCTAACGGATACTGTTAGGGTAAGAGCTAGGGTTAGGGTTTATTTCCAACCTGATGGTAGATTTGGGTGCAGTTTTCGTTTGTGCGTGTCTGGGGCTTGTGTGCGGAGGTGATCAGCACAAAAAACCGCTTGTTGGGCACTTAACTAGGAACGCTAGGGTTAGGGTTAGAGTGCACCTAGGGTTAGCGTGATTTGGACTAAGTCCACGGCACTTAGTATGACGGGGCAGGGAAGGAGTGTTGGGAGGGGTGCGCTTTTCGTTTGTGCGTGTGCAGGGGCTATGTGCCGATGCCGCAAGCGCAAAAAACCGCATGCTGGGCACTTATTTGGGCACGTTTTCGCCTATGTCGGCAGGCTAGGGTTAGGGTTAGATTTTCAGCTAACGGATACTGTTAGGGTAAGAGCTAGGGTTAGGGTTTATTTCCAACCTGATGGTAGATTTGGGTGCAGTTTTCGTTTGTGCGTGTCTGGGGCTTGTGTGCGGAGGTGATCAGCACAAAAAACCGCTTGTTGGGCACTTAACTAGGAACGCTAGGGTTAGGGTTAGAGTGCACCTAGGGTTAGCGTGATTTGGACTAAGTCCACGGCACTTAGTATGACGGGGCAGGGAAGGAGTGTTGGGAGGGGTGCGCTTTTCGTTTGTGCGTGTGCAGGGGCTATGTGCCGATGCCGCAAGCGCAAAAAACCGCATGCTGGGCACTTATTTGGGCACGTTTTCGCCTATGTCGGCAGGCTAGGGTTAGGGTTAGATTTTCAGCTAACGGATACTGTTAGGGTAAGAGCTAGGGTTAGGGTTTATTTCCAACCTGATGGTAGATTTGGGTGCAGTTTTCGTTTGTGCGTGTCTGGGGCTTGTGTGCGGAGGTGATCAGCACAAAAAACCGCTTGTTGGGCACTTAACTAGGAACGCTAGGGTTAGGGTTAGAGTGCACCTAGGGTTAGCGTGATTTGGACTAAGTCCACGGCACTTAGTATGACGGGGCAGGGAAGGAGTGTTGGGAGGGGTGCGCTTTTCGTTTGTGCGTGTGCAGGGGCTATGTGCCGATGCCGCAAGCGCAAAAAACCGCATGCTGGGCACTTATTTGGGCACGTTTTCGCCTATGTCGGCAGGCTAGGGTTAGGGTTAGATTTTCAGCTAACGGATACTGTTAGGGTAAGAGCTAGGGTTAGGGTTTATTTCCAACCTGATGGTAGATTTGGGTGCAGTTTTCGTTTGTGCGTGTCTGGGGCTTGTGTGCGGAGGTGATCAGCACAAAAAACCGCTTGTTGGGCACTTAACTAGGAACGCTAGGGTTAGGGTTAGAGTGCACCTAGGGTTAGCGTGATTTGGACTAAGTCCACGGCACTTAGTATGACGGGGCAGGGAAGGAGTGTTGGGAGGGGTGCGCTTTTCGTTTGTGCGTGTGCAGGGGCTATGTGCCGATGCCGCAAGCGCAAAAAACCGCATGCTGGGCACTTATTTGGGCACGTTTTCGCCTATGTCGGCAGGCTAGGGTTAGGGTTAGATTTTCAGCTAACGGATACTGTTAGGGTAAGAGCTAGGGTTAGGGTTTATTTCCAACCTGATGGTAGATTTGGGTGCAGTTTTCGTTTGTGCGTGTCTGGGGCTTGTGTGCGGAGGTGATCAGCACAAAAAACCGCTTGTTGGGCACTTAACTAGGAACGCTAGGGTTAGGGTTAGAGTGCACCTAGGGTTAGCGTGATTTGGACTAAGTCCACGGCACTTAGTATGACGGGGCAGGGAAGGAGTGTTGGGAGGGGTGCGCTTTTCGTTTGTGCGTGTGCAGGGGCTATGTGCCGATGCCGCAAGCGCAAAAAACCGCATGCTGGGCACTTATTTGGGCACGTTTTCGCCTATGTCGGCAGGCTAGGGTTAGGGTTAGATTTTCAGCTAACGGATACTGTTAGGGTAAGAGCTAGGGTTAGGGTTTATTTCCAACCTGATGGTAGATTTGGGTGCAGTTTTCGTTTGTGCGTGTCTGGGGCTTGTGTGCGGAGGTGATCAGCACAAAAAACCGCTTGTTGGGCACTTAACTAGGAACGCTAGGGTTAGGGTTAGAGTGCACCTAGGGTTAGCGTGATTTGGACTAAGTCCACGGCACTTAGTATGACGGGGCAGGGAAGGAGTGTTGGGAGGGGTGCGCTTTTCGTTTGTGCGTGTGCAGGGGCTATGTGCCGATGCCGCAAGCGCAAAAAACCGCATGCTGGGCACTTATTTGGGCACGTTTTCGCCTATGTCGGCAGGCTAGGGTTAGGGTTAGATTTTCAGCTAACGGATACTGTTAGGGTAAGAGCTAGGGTTAGGGTTTATTTCCAACCTGATGGTAGATTTGGGTGCAGTTTTCGTTTGTGCGTGTCTGGGGCTTGTGTGCGGAGGTGATCAGCACAAAAAACCGCTTGTTGGGCACTTAACTAGGAACGCTAGGGTTAGGGTTAGAGTGCACCTAGGGTTAGCGTGATTTGGACTAAGTCCACGGCACTTAGTATGACGGGGCAGGGAAGGAGTGTTGGGAGGGGTGCGCTTTTCGTTTGTGCGTGTGCAGGGGCTATGTGCCGATGCCGCAAGCGCAAAAAACCGCATGCTGGGCACTTATTTGGGCACGTTTTCGCCTATGTCGGCAGGCTAGGGTTAGGGTTAGATTTTCAGCTAACGGATACTGTTAGGGTAAGAGCTAGGGTTAGGGTTTATTTCCAACCTGATGGTAGATTTGGGTGCAGTTTTCGTTTGTGCGTGTCTGGGGCTTGTGTGCGGAGGTGATCAGCACAAAAAACCGCTTGTTGGGCACTTAACTAGGAACGCTAGGGTTAGGGTTAGAGTGCACCTAGGGTTAGCGTGATTTGGACTAAGTCCACGGCACTTAGTATGACGGGGCAGGGAAGGAGTGTTGGGAGGGGTGCGCTTTTCGTTTGTGCGTGTGCAGGGGCTATGTGCCGATGCCGCAAGCGCAAAAAACCGCATGCTGGGCACTTATTTGGGCACGTTTTCGCCTATGTCGGCAGGCTAGGGTTAGGGTTAGATTTTCAGCTAACGGATACTGTTAGGGTAAGAGCTAGGGTTAGGGTTTATTTCCAACCTGATGGTAGATTTGGGTGCAGTTTTCGTTTGTGCGTGTCTGGGGCTTGTGTGCGGAGGTGATCAGCACAAAAAACCGCTTGTTGGGCACTTAACTAGGAACGCTAGGGTTAGGGTTAGAGTGCACCTAGGGTTAGCGTGATTTGGACTAAGTCCACGGCACTTAGTATGACGGGGCAGGGAAGGAGTGTTGGGAGGGGTGCGCTTTTCGTTTGTGCGTGTGCAGGGGCTATGTGCCGATGCCGCAAGCGCAAAAAACCGCATGCTGGGCACTTATTTGGGCACGTTTTCGCCTATGTCGGCAGGCTAGGGTTAGGGTTAGATTTTCAGCTAACGGATACTGTTAGGGTAAGAGCTAGGGTTAGGGTTTATTTCCAACCTGATGGTAGATTTGGGTGCAGTTTTCGTTTGTGCGTGTCTGGGGCTTGTGTGCGGAGGTGATCAGCACAAAAAACCGCTTGTTGGGCACTTAACTAGGAACGCTAGGGTTAGGGTTAGAGTGCACCTAGGGTTAGCGTGATTTGGACTAAGTCCACGGCACTTAGTATGACGGGGCAGGGAAGGAGTGTTGGGAGGGGTGCGCTTTTCGTTTGTGCGTGTGCAGGGGCTATGTGCCGATGCCGCAAGCGCAAAAAACCGCATGCTGGGCACTTATTTGGGCACGTTTTCGCCTATGTCGGCAGGCTAGGGTTAGGGTTAGATTTTCAGCTAACGGATACTGTTAGGGTAAGAGCTAGGGTTAGGGTTTATTTCCAACCTGATGGTAGATTTGGGTGCAGTTTTCGTTTGTGCGTGTCTGGGGCTTGTGTGCGGAGGTGATCAGCACAAAAAACCGCTTGTTGGGCACTTAACTAGGAACGCTAGGGTTAGGGTTAGAGTGCACCTAGGGTTAGCGTGATTTGGACTAAGTCCACGGCACTTAGTATGACGGGGCAGGGAAGGAGTGTTGGGAGGGGTGCGCTTTTCGTTTGTGCGTGTGCAGGGGCTATGTGCCGATGCCGCAAGCGCAAAAAACCGCATGCTGGGCACTTATTTGGGCACGTTTTCGCCTATGTCGGCAGGCTAGGGTTAGGGTTAGATTTTCAGCTAACGGATACTGTTAGGGTAAGAGCTAGGGTTAGGGTTTATTTCCAACCTGATGGTAGATTTGGGTGCAGTTTTCGTTTGTGCGTGTCTGGGGCTTGTGTGCGGAGGTGATCAGCACAAAAAACCGCTTGTTGGGCACTTAACTAGGAACGCTAGGGTTAGGGTTAGAGTGCACCTAGGGTTAGCGTGATTTGGACTAAGTCCACGGCACTTAGTATGACGGGGCAGGGAAGGAGTGTTGGGAGGGGTGCGCTTTTCGTTTGTGCGTGTGCAGGGGCTATGTGCCGATGCCGCAAGCGCAAAAAACCGCATGCTGGGCACTTATTTGGGCACGTTTTCGCCTATGTCGGCAGGCTAGGGTTAGGGTTAGATTTTCAGCTAACGGATACTGTTAGGGTAAGAGCTAGGGTTAGGGTTTATTTCCAACCTGATGGTAGATTTGGGTGCAGTTTTCGTTTGTGCGTGTCTGGGGCTTGTGTGCGGAGGTGATCAGCACAAAAAACCGCTTGTTGGGCACTTAACTAGGAACGCTAGGGTTAGGGTTAGAGTGCACCTAGGGTTAGCGTGATTTGGACTAAGTCCACGGCACTTAGTATGACGGGGCAGGGAAGGAGTGTTGGGAGGGGTGCGCTTTTCGTTTGTGCGTGTGCAGGGGCTATGTGCCGATGCCGCAAGCGCAAAAAACCGCATGCTGGGCACTTATTTGGGCACGTTTTCGCCTATGTCGGCAGGCTAGGGTTAGGGTTAGATTTTCAGCTAACGGATACTGTTAGGGTAAGAGCTAGGGTTAGGGTTTATTTCCAACCTGATGGTAGATTTGGGTGCAGTTTTCGTTTGTGCGTGTCTGGGGCTTGTGTGCGGAGGTGATCAGCACAAAAAACCGCTTGTTGGGCACTTAACTAGGAACGCTAGGGTTAGGGTTAGAGTGCACCTAGGGTTAGCGTGATTTGGACTAAGTCCACGGCACTTAGTATGACGGGGCAGGGAAGGAGTGTTGGGAGGGGTGCGCTTTTCGTTTGTGCGTGTGCAGGGGCTATGTGCCGATGCCGCAAGCGCAAAAAACCGCATGCTGGGCACTTATTTGGGCACGTTTTCGCCTATGTCGGCAGGCTAGGGTTAGGGTTAGATTTTCAGCTAACGGATACTGTTAGGGTAAGAGCTAGGGTTAGGGTTTATTTCCAACCTGATGGTAGATTTGGGTGCAGTTTTCGTTTGTGCGTGTCTGGGGCTTGTGTGCGGAGGTGATCAGCACAAAAAACCGCTTGTTGGGCACTTAACTAGGAACGCTAGGGTTAGGGTTAGAGTGCACCTAGGGTTAGCGTGATTTGGACTAAGTCCACGGCACTTAGTATGACGGGGCAGGGAAGGAGTGTTGGGAGGGGTGCGCTTTTCGTTTGTGCGTGTGCAGGGGCTATGTGCCGATGCCGCAAGCGCAAAAAACCGCATGCTGGGCACTTATTTGGGCACGTTTTCGCCTATGTCGGCAGGCTAGGGTTAGGGTTAGATTTTCAGCTAACGGATACTGTTAGGGTAAGAGCTAGGGTTAGGGTTTATTTCCAACCTGATGGTAGATTTGGGTGCAGTTTTCGTTTGTGCGTGTCTGGGGCTTGTGTGCGGAGGTGATCAGCACAAAAAACCGCTTGTTGGGCACTTAACTAGGAACGCTAGGGTTAGGGTTAGAGTGCACCTAGGGTTAGCGTGATTTGGACTAAGTCCACGGCACTTAGTATGACGGGGCAGGGAAGGAGTGTTGGGAGGGGTGCGCTTTTCGTTTGTGCGTGTGCAGGGGCTATGTGCCGATGCCGCAAGCGCAAAAAACCGCATGCTGGGCACTTATTTGGGCACGTTTTCGCCTATGTCGGCAGGCTAGGGTTAGGGTTAGATTTTCAGCTAACGGATACTGTTAGGGTAAGAGCTAGGGTTAGGGTTTATTTCCAACCTGATGGTAGATTTGGGTGCAGTTTTCGTTTGTGCGTGTCTGGGGCTTGTGTGCGGAGGTGATCAGCACAAAAAACCGCTTGTTGGGCACTTAACTAGGAACGCTAGGGTTAGGGTTAGAGTGCACCTAGGGTTAGCGTGATTTGGACTAAGTCCACGGCACTTAGTATGACGGGGCAGGGAAGGAGTGTTGGGAGGGGTGCGCTTTTCGTTTGTGCGTGTGCAGGGGCTATGTGCCGATGCCGCAAGCGCAAAAAACCGCATGCTGGGCACTTATTTGGGCACGTTTTCGCCTATGTCGGCAGGCTAGGGTTAGGGTTAGATTTTCAGCTAACGGATACTGTTAGGGTAAGAGCTAGGGTTAGGGTTTATTTCCAACCTGATGGTAGATTTGGGTGCAGTTTTCGTTTGTGCGTGTCTGGGGCTTGTGTGCGGAGGTGATCAGCACAAAAAACCGCTTGTTGGGCACTTAACTAGGAACGCTAGGGTTAGGGTTAGAGTGCACCTAGGGTTAGCGTGATTTGGACTAAGTCCACGGCACTTAGTATGACGGGGCAGGGAAGGAGTGTTGGGAGGGGTGCGCTTTTCGTTTGTGCGTGTGCAGGGGCTATGTGCCGATGCCGCAAGCGCAAAAAACCGCATGCTGGGCACTTATTTGGGCACGTTTTCGCCTATGTCGGCAGGCTAGGGTTAGGGTTAGATTTTCAGCTAACGGATACTGTTAGGGTAAGAGCTAGGGTTAGGGTTTATTTCCAACCTGATGGTAGATTTGGGTGCAGTTTTCGTTTGTGCGTGTCTGGGGCTTGTGTGCGGAGGTGATCAGCACAAAAAACCGCTTGTTGGGCACTTAACTAGGAACGCTAGGGTTAGGGTTAGAGTGCACCTAGGGTTAGCGTGATTTGGACTAAGTCCACGGCACTTAGTATGACGGGGCAGGGAAGGAGTGTTGGGAGGGGTGCGCTTTTCGTTTGTGCGTGTGCAGGGGCTATGTGCCGATGCCGCAAGCGCAAAAAACCGCATGCTGGGCACTTATTTGGGCACGTTTTCGCCTATGTCGGCAGGCTAGGGTTAGGGTTAGATTTTCAGCTAACGGATACTGTTAGGGTAAGAGCTAGGGTTAGGGTTTATTTCCAACCTGATGGTAGATTTGGGTGCAGTTTTCGTTTGTGCGTGTCTGGGGCTTGTGTGCGGAGGTGATCAGCACAAAAAACCGCTTGTTGGGCACTTAACTAGGAACGCTAGGGTTAGGGTTAGAGTGCACCTAGGGTTAGCGTGATTTGGACTAAGTCCACGGCACTTAGTATGACGGGGCAGGGAAGGAGTGTTGGGAGGGGTGCGCTTTTCGTTTGTGCGTGTGCAGGGGCTATGTGCCGATGCCGCAAGCGCAAAAAACCGCATGCTGGGCACTTATTTGGGCACGTTTTCGCCTATGTCGGCAGGCTAGGGTTAGGGTTAGATTTTCAGCTAACGGATACTGTTAGGGTAAGAGCTAGGGTTAGGGTTTATTTCCAACCTGATGGTAGATTTGGGTGCAGTTTTCGTTTGTGCGTGTCTGGGGCTTGTGTGCGGAGGTGATCAGCACAAAAAACCGCTTGTTGGGCACTTAACTAGGAACGCTAGGGTTAGGGTTAGAGTGCACCTAGGGTTAGCGTGATTTGGACTAAGTCCACGGCACTTAGTATGACGGGGCAGGGAAGGAGTGTTGGGAGGGGTGCGCTTTTCGTTTGTGCGTGTGCAGGGGCTATGTGCCGATGCCGCAAGCGCAAAAAACCGCATGCTGGGCACTTATTTGGGCACGTTTTCGCCTATGTCGGCAGGCTAGGGTTAGGGTTAGATTTTCAGCTAACGGATACTGTTAGGGTAAGAGCTAGGGTTAGGGTTTATTTCCAACCTGATGGTAGATTTGGGTGCAGTTTTCGTTTGTGCGTGTCTGGGGCTTGTGTGCGGAGGTGATCAGCACAAAAAACCGCTTGTTGGGCACTTAACTAGGAACGCTAGGGTTAGGGTTAGAGTGCACCTAGGGTTAGCGTGATTTGGACTAAGTCCACGGCACTTAGTATGACGGGGCAGGGAAGGAGTGTTGGGAGGGGTGCGCTTTTCGTTTGTGCGTGTGCAGGGGCTATGTGCCGATGCCGCAAGCGCAAAAAACCGCATGCTGGGCACTTATTTGGGCACGTTTTCGCCTATGTCGGCAGGCTAGGGTTAGGGTTAGATTTTCAGCTAACGGATACTGTTAGGGTAAGAGCTAGGGTTAGGGTTTATTTCCAACCTGATGGTAGATTTGGGTGCAGTTTTCGTTTGTGCGTGTCTGGGGCTTGTGTGCGGAGGTGATCAGCACAAAAAACCGCTTGTTGGGCACTTAACTAGGAACGCTAGGGTTAGGGTTAGAGTGCACCTAGGGTTAGCGTGATTTGGACTAAGTCCACGGCACTTAGTATGACGGGGCAGGGAAGGAGTGTTGGGAGGGGTGCGCTTTTCGTTTGTGCGTGTGCAGGGGCTATGTGCCGATGCCGCAAGCGCAAAAAACCGCATGCTGGGCACTTATTTGGGCACGTTTTCGCCTATGTCGGCAGGCTAGGGTTAGGGTTAGATTTTCAGCTAACGGATACTGTTAGGGTAAGAGCTAGGGTTAGGGTTTATTTCCAACCTGATGGTAGATTTGGGTGCAGTTTTCGTTTGTGCGTGTCTGGGGCTTGTGTGCGGAGGTGATCAGCACAAAAAACCGCTTGTTGGGCACTTAACTAGGAACGCTAGGGTTAGGGTTAGAGTGCACCTAGGGTTAGCGTGATTTGGACTAAGTCCACGGCACTTAGTATGACGGGGCAGGGAAGGAGTGTTGGGAGGGGTGCGCTTTTCGTTTGTGCGTGTGCAGGGGCTATGTGCCGATGCCGCAAGCGCAAAAAACCGCATGCTGGGCACTTATTTGGGCACGTTTTCGCCTATGTCGGCAGGCTAGGGTTAGGGTTAGATTTTCAGCTAACGGATACTGTTAGGGTAAGAGCTAGGGTTAGGGTTTATTTCCAACCTGATGGTAGATTTGGGTGCAGTTTTCGTTTGTGCGTGTCTGGGGCTTGTGTGCGGAGGTGATCAGCACAAAAAACCGCTTGTTGGGCACTTAACTAGGAACGCTAGGGTTAGGGTTAGAGTGCACCTAGGGTTAGCGTGATTTGGACTAAGTCCACGGCACTTAGTATGACGGGGCAGGGAAGGAGTGTTGGGAGGGGTGCGCTTTTCGTTTGTGCGTGTGCAGGGGCTATGTGCCGATGCCGCAAGCGCAAAAAACCGCATGCTGGGCACTTATTTGGGCACGTTTTCGCCTATGTCGGCAGGCTAGGGTTAGGGTTAGATTTTCAGCTAACGGATACTGTTAGGGTAAGAGCTAGGGTTAGGGTTTATTTCCAACCTGATGGTAGATTTGGGTGCAGTTTTCGTTTGTGCGTGTCTGGGGCTTGTGTGCGGAGGTGATCAGCACAAAAAACCGCTTGTTGGGCACTTAACTAGGAACGCTAGGGTTAGGGTTAGAGTGCACCTAGGGTTAGCGTGATTTGGACTAAGTCCACGGCACTTAGTATGACGGGGCAGGGAAGGAGTGTTGGGAGGGGTGCGCTTTTCGTTTGTGCGTGTGCAGGGGCTATGTGCCGATGCCGCAAGCGCAAAAAACCGCATGCTGGGCACTTATTTGGGCACGTTTTCGCCTATGTCGGCAGGCTAGGGTTAGGGTTAGATTTTCAGCTAACGGATACTGTTAGGGTAAGAGCTAGGGTTAGGGTTTATTTCCAACCTGATGGTAGATTTGGGTGCAGTTTTCGTTTGTGCGTGTCTGGGGCTTGTGTGCGGAGGTGATCAGCACAAAAAACCGCTTGTTGGGCACTTAACTAGGAACGCTAGGGTTAGGGTTAGAGTGCACCTAGGGTTAGCGTGATTTGGACTAAGTCCACGGCACTTAGTATGACGGGGCAGGGAAGGAGTGTTGGGAGGGGTGCGCTTTTCGTTTGTGCGTGTGCAGGGGCTATGTGCCGATGCCGCAAGCGCAAAAAACCGCATGCTGGGCACTTATTTGGGCACGTTTTCGCCTATGTCGGCAGGCTAGGGTTAGGGTTAGATTTTCAGCTAACGGATACTGTTAGGGTAAGAGCTAGGGTTAGGGTTTATTTCCAACCTGATGGTAGATTTGGGTGCAGTTTTCGTTTGTGCGTGTCTGGGGCTTGTGTGCGGAGGTGATCAGCACAAAAAACCGCTTGTTGGGCACTTAACTAGGAACGCTAGGGTTAGGGTTAGAGTGCACCTAGGGTTAGCGTGATTTGGACTAAGTCCACGGCACTTAGTATGACGGGGCAGGGAAGGAGTGTTGGGAGGGGTGCGCTTTTCGTTTGTGCGTGTGCAGGGGCTATGTGCCGATGCCGCAAGCGCAAAAAACCGCATGCTGGGCACTTATTTGGGCACGTTTTCGCCTATGTCGGCAGGCTAGGGTTAGGGTTAGATTTTCAGCTAACGGATACTGTTAGGGTAAGAGCTAGGGTTAGGGTTTATTTCCAACCTGATGGTAGATTTGGTGTGCAGTTTTCGTTTGTGCGTGTCTGGGGCTTGTGTGCGGAGGTGATCAGCACAAAAAACCGCTTGTTGGGCACTTAACTAGGAACGCTAGGGTTAGGGTTAGAGTGCACCTAGGGTTAGCGTGATTTGGACTAAGTCCACGGCACTTAGTATGACGGGGCAGGGAAGGAGTGTTGGGAGGGGTGCGCTTTTCGTTTGTGCGTGTGCAGGGGCTATGTGCCGATGCCGCAAGCGCAAAAAACCGCATGCTGGGCACTTATTTGGGCACGTTTTCGCCTATGTCGGCAGGCTAGGGTTAGGGTTAGATTTTCAGCTAACGGATACTGTTAGGGTAAGAGCTAGGGTTAGGGTTTATTTCCAACCTGATGGTAGATTTGGGTGCAGTTTTCGTTTGTGCGTGTCTGGGGCTTGTGTGCGGAGGTGATCAGCACAAAAAACCGCTTGTTGGGCACTTAACTAGGAACGCTAGGGTTAGGGTTAGAGTGCACCTAGGGTTAGCGTGATTTGGACTAAGTCCACGGCACTTAGTATGACGGGGCAGGGAAGGAGTGTTGGGAGGGGTGCGCTTTTCGTTTGTGCGTGTGCAGGGGCTATGTGCCGATGCCGCAAGCGCAAAAAACCGCATGCTGGGCACTTATTTGGGCACGTTTTCGCCTATGTCGGCAGGCTAGGGTTAGGGTTAGATTTTCAGCTAACGGATACTGTTAGGGTAAGAGCTAGGGTTAGGGTTTATTTCCAACCTGATGGTAGATTTGGGTGCAGTTTTCGTTTGTGCGTGTCTGGGGCTTGTGTGCGGAGGTGATCAGCACAAAAAACCGCTTGTTGGGCACTTAACTAGGAACGCTAGGGTTAGGGTTAGAGTGCACCTAGGGTTAGCGTGATTTGGACTAAGTCCACGGCACTTAGTATGACGGGGCAGGGAAGGAGTGTTGGGAGGGGTGCGCTTTTCGTTTGTGCGTGTGCAGGGGCTATGTGCCGATGCCGCAAGCGCAAAAAACCGCATGCTGGGCACTTATTTGGGCACGTTTTCGCCTATGTCGGCAGGCTAGGGTTAGGGTTAGATTTTCAGCTAACGGATACTGTTAGGGTAAGAGCTAGGGTTAGGGTTTATTTCCAACCTGATGGTAGATTTGGGTGCAGTTTTCGTTTGTGCGTGTCTGGGGCTTGTGTGCGGAGGTGATCAGCACAAAAAACCGCTTGTTGGGCACTTAACTAGGAACGCTAGGGTTAGGGTTAGAGTGCACCTAGGGTTAGCGTGATTTGGACTAAGTCCACGGCACTTAGTATGACGGGGCAGGGAAGGAGTGTTGGGAGGGGTGCGCTTTTCGTTTGTGCGTGTGCAGGGGCTATGTGCCGATGCCGCAAGCGCAAAAAACCGCATGCTGGGCACTTATTTGGGCACGTTTTCGCCTATGTCGGCAGGCTAGGGTTAGGGTTAGATTTTCAGCTAACGGATACTGTTAGGGTAAGAGCTAGGGTTAGGGTTTATTTCCAACCTGATGGTAGATTTGGGTGCAGTTTTCGTTTGTGCGTGTCTGGGGCTTGTGTGCGGAGGTGATCAGCACAAAAAACCGCTTGTTGGGCACTTAACTAGGAACGCTAGGGTTAGGGTTAGAGTGCACCTAGGGTTAGCGTGATTTGGACTAAGTCCACGGCACTTAGTATGACGGGGCAGGGAAGGAGTGTTGGGAGGGGTGCGCTTTTCGTTTGTGCGTGTGCAGGGGCTATGTGCCGATGCCGCAAGCGCAAAAAACCGCATGCTGGGCACTTATTTGGGCACGTTTTCGCCTATGTCGGCAGGCTAGGGTTAGGGTTAGATTTTCAGCTAACGGATACTGTTAGGGTAAGAGCTAGGGTTAGGGTTTATTTCCAACCTGATGGTAGATTTGGGTGCAGTTTTCGTTTGTGCGTGTCTGGGGCTTGTGTGCGGAGGTGATCAGCACAAAAAACCGCTTGTTGGGCACTTAACTAGGAACGCTAGGGTTAGGGTTAGAGTGCACCTAGGGTTAGCGTGATTTGGACTAAGTCCACGGCACTTAGTATGACGGGGCAGGGAAGGAGTGTTGGGAGGGGTGCGCTTTTCGTTTGTGCGTGTGCAGGGGCTATGTGCCGATGCCGCAAGCGCAAAAAACCGCATGCTGGGCACTTATTTGGGCACGTTTTCGCCTATGTCGGCAGGCTAGGGTTAGGGTTAGATTTTCAGCTAACGGATACTGTTAGGGTAAGAGCTAGGGTTAGGGTTTATTTCCAACCTGATGGTAGATTTGGGTGCAGTTTTCGTTTGTGCGTGTCTGGGGCTTGTGTGCGGAGGTGATCAGCACAAAAAACCGCTTGTTGGGCACTTAACTAGGAACGCTAGGGTTAGGGTTAGAGTGCACCTAGGGTTAGCGTGATTTGGACTAAGTCCACGGCACTTAGTATGACGGGGCAGGGAAGGAGTGTTGGGAGGGGTGCGCTTTTCGTTTGTGCGTGTGCAGGGGCTATGTGCCGATGCCGCAAGCGCAAAAAACCGCATGCTGGGCACTTATTTGGGCACGTTTTTCGCCTATGTCGGCAGGCTAGGGTTAGGGTTAGATTTTCAGCTAACGGATACTGTTAGGGTAAGAGCTAGGGTTAGGGTTTATTTCCAACCTGATGGTAGATTTGGGTGCAGTTTTCGTTTGTGCGTGTCTGGGGCTTGTGTGCGGAGGTGATCAGCACAAAAAACCGCTTGTTGGGCACTTAACTAGGAACGCTAGGGTTAGGGTTAGAGTGCACCTAGGGTTAGCGTGATTTGGACTAAGTCCACGGCACTTAGTATGACGGGGCAGGGAAGGAGTGTTGGGAGGGGTGCGCTTTTCGTTTGTGCGTGTGCAGGGGCTATGTGCCGATGCCGCAAGCGCAAAAAACCGCATGCTGGGCACTTATTTGGGCACGTTTTCGCCTATGTCGGCAGGCTAGGGTTAGGGTTAGATTTTCAGCTAACGGATACTGTTAGGGTAAGAGCTAGGGTTAGGGTTTATTTCCAACCTGATGGTAGATTTGGGTGCAGTTTTCGTTTGTGCGTGTCTGGGGGCTTGTGTGCGGAGGTGATCAGCACAAAAAACCGCTTGTTGGGCACTTAACTAGGAACGCTAGGGTTAGGGTTAGAGTGCACCTAGGGTTAGCGTGATTTGGACTAAGTCCACGGCACTTAGTATGACGGGGCAGGGAAGGAGTGTTGGGAGGGGTGCGCTTTTCGTTTGTGCGTGTGCAGGGGCTATGTGCCGATGCCGCAAGCGCAAAAAACCGCATGCTGGGCACTTATTTGGGCACGTTTTCGCCTATGTCGGCAGGCTAGGGTTAGGGTTAGATTTTCAGCTAACGGATACTGTTAGGGTAAGAGCTAGGGTTAGGGTTTATTTCCAACCTGATGGTAGATTTGGGTGCAGTTTTCGTTTGTGCGTGTCTGGGGCTTGTGTGCGGAGGTGATCAGCACAAAAAACCGCTTGTTGGGCACTTAACTAGGAACGCTAGGGTTAGGGTTAGAGTGCACCTAGGGTTAGCGTGATTTGGACTAAGTCCACGGCACTTAGTATGACGGGGCAGGGAAGGAGTGTTGGGAGGGGTGCGCTTTTCGTTTGTGCGTGTGCAGGGGCTATGTGCCGATGCCGCAAGCGCAAAAAACCGCATGCTGGGCACTTATTTGGGCACGTTTTCGCCTATGTCGGCAGGCTAGGGTTAGGGTTAGATTTTCAGCTAACGGATACTGTTAGGGTAAGAGCTAGGGTTAGGGTTTATTTCCAACCTGATGGTAGATTTGGGTGCAGTTTTCGTTTGTGCGTGTCTGGGGCTTGTGTGCGGAGGTGATCAGCACAAAAAACCGCTTGTTGGGCACTTAACTAGGAACGCTAGGGTTAGGGTTAGAGTGCACCTAGGGTTAGCGTGATTTGGACTAAGTCCACGGCACTTAGTATGACGGGGCAGGGAAGGAGTGTTGGGAGGGGTGCGCTTTTCGTTTGTGCGTGTGCAGGGGCTATGTGCCGATGCCGCAAGCGCAAAAAACCGCATGCTGGGCACTTATTTGGGCACGTTTTCGCCTATGTCGGCAGGCTAGGGTTAGGGTTAGATTTTCAGCTAACGGATACTGTTAGGGTAAGAGCTAGGGTTAGGGTTTATTTCCAACCTGATGGTAGATTTGGTGCAGTTTTCGTTTGTGCGTGTCTGGGGCTTGTGTGCGGAGGTGATCAGCACAAAAAACCGCTTGTTGGGCACTTAACTAGGAACGCTAGGGTTAGGGTTAGAGTGCACCTAGGGTTAGCGTGATTTGGACTAAGTCCACGGCACTTAGTATGACGGGGCAGGGAAGGAGTGTTGGGAGGGGTGCGCTTTTCGTTTGTGCGTGTGCAGGGGCTATGTGCCGATGCCGCAAGCGCAAAAAACCGCATGCTGGGCACTTATTTGGGCACGTTTTCGCCTATGTCGGCAGGCTAGGGTTAGGGTTAGATTTTCAGCTAACGGATACTGTTAGGGTAAGAGCTAGGGTTAGGGTTTATTTCCAACCTGATGGTAGATTTGGGTGCAGTTTTCGTTTGTGCGTGTCTGGGGCTTGTGTGCGGAGGTGATCAGCACAAAAAACCGCTTGTTGGGCACTTAACTAGGAACGCTAGGGTTAGGGTTAGAGTGCACCTAGGGTTAGCGTGATTTGGACTAAGTCCACGGCACTTAGTATGACGGGGCAGGGAAGGAGTGTTGGGAGGGGTGCGCTTTTCGTTTGTGCGTGTGCAGGGGCTATGTGCCGATGCCGCAAGCGCAAAAAACCGCATGCTGGGCACTTATTTGGGCACGTTTTCGCCTATGTCGGCAGGCTAGGGTTAGGGTTAGATTTTCAGCTAACGGATACTGTTAGGGTAAGAGCTAGGGTTAGGGTTTATTTCCAACCTGATGGTAGATTTGGGTGCAGTTTTCGTTTGTGCGTGTCTGGGGCTTGTGTGCGGAGGTGATCAGCACAAAAAACCGCTTGTTGGGCACTTAACTAGGAACGCTAGGGTTAGGGTTAGAGTGCACCTAGGGTTAGCGTGATTTGGACTAAGTCCACGGCACTTAGTATGACGGGGCAGGGAAGGAGTGTTGGGAGGGGTGCGCTTTTCGTTTGTGCGTGTGCAGGGGCTATGTGCCGATGCCGCAAGCGCAAAAAACCGCATGCTGGGCACTTATTTGGGCACGTTTTCGCCTATGTCGGCAGGCTAGGGTTAGGGTTAGATTTTCAGCTAACGGATACTGTTAGGGTAAGAGCTAGGGTTAGGGTTTATTTCCAACCTGATGGTAGATTTGGGTGCAGTTTTCGTTTGTGCGTGTCTGGGGCTTGTGTGCGGAGGTGATCAGCACAAAAAACCGCTTGTTGGGCACTTAACTAGGAACGCTAGGGTTAGGGTTAGAGTGCACCTAGGGTTAGCGTGATTTGGACTAAGTCCACGGCACTTAGTATGACGGGGCAGGGAAGGAGTGTTGGGAGGGGTGCGCTTTTCGTTTGTGCGTGTGCAGGGGCTATGTGCCGATGCCGCAAGCGCAAAAAACCGCATGCTGGGCACTTATTTGGGCACGTTTTCGCCTATGTCGGCAGGCTAGGGTTAGGGTTAGATTTTCAGCTAACGGATACTGTTAGGGTAAGAGCTAGGGTTAGGGTTTATTTCCAACCTGATGGTAGATTTGGGTGCAGTTTTCGTTTGTGCGTGTCTGGGGCTTGTGTGCGGAGGTGATCAGCACAAAAAACCGCTTGTTGGGCACTTAACTAGGAACGCTAGGGTTAGGGTTAGAGTGCACCTAGGGTTAGCGTGATTTGGACTAAGTCCACGGCACTTAGTATGACGGGGCAGGGAAGGAGTGTTGGGAGGGGTGCGCTTTTCGTTTGTGCGTGTGCAGGGGCTATGTGCCGATGCCGCAAGCGCAAAAAACCGCATGCTGGGCACTTATTTGGGCACGTTTTCGCCTATGTCGGCAGGCTAGGGTTAGGGTTAGATTTTCAGCTAACGGATACTGTTAGGGTAAGAGCTAGGGTTAGGGTTTATTTCCAACCTGATGGTAGATTTGGGTGCAGTTTTCGTTTGTGCGTGTCTGGGGCTTGTGTGCGGAGGTGATCAGCACAAAAAACCGCTTGTTGGGCACTTAACTAGGAACGCTAGGGTTAGGGTTAGAGTGCACCTAGGGTTAGCGTGATTTGGACTAAGTCCACGGCACTTAGTATGACGGGGCAGGGAAGGAGTGTTGGGAGGGGTGCGCTTTTCGTTTGTGCGTGTGCAGGGGCTATGTGCCGATGCCGCAAGCGCAAAAAACCGCATGCTGGGCACTTATTTGGGCACGTTTTCGCCTATGTCGGCAGGCTAGGGGTTAGGGTTAGATTTTCAGCTAACGGATACTGTTAGGGTAAGAGCTAGGGTTAGGGTTTATTTCCAACCTGATGGTAGATTTGGGTGCAGTTTTCGTTTGTGCGTGTCTGGGGCTTGTGTGCGGAGGTGATCAGCACAAAAAACCGCTTGTTGGGCACTTAACTAGGAACGCTAGGGTTAGGGTTAGAGTGCACCTAGGTTAGCGTGATTTGGACTAAGTCCACGGCACTTAGTATGACGGGGCAGGGAAGGAGTGTTGGGAGGGGTGCGCTTTTCGTTTGTGCGTGTGCAGGGGCTATGTGCCGATGCCGCAAGCGCAAAAAACCGCATGCTGGGCACTTATTTGGGCACGTTTTCGCCTATGTCGGCAGGCTAGGGTTAGGGTTAGATTTTCAGCTAACGGATACTGTTAGGGTAAGAGCTAGGGTTAGGGTTTATTTCCAACCTGATGGTAGATTTGGGTGCAGTTTTCGTTTGTGCGTGTCTGGGGCTTGTGTGCGGAGGTGATCAGCACAAAAAACCGCTTGTTGGGCACTTAACTAGGAACGCTAGGGTTAGGGTTAGAGTGCACCTAGGGTTAGCGTGATTTGGACTAAGTCCACGGCACTTAGTATGACGGGCAGGGAAGGAGTGTTGGGAGGGGTGCGCTTTTCGTTTGTGCGTGTGCAGGGGCTATGTGCCGATGCCGCAAGCGCAAAAAACCGCATGCTGGGCACTTATTTGGGCACGTTTTCGCCTATGTCGGCAGGCTAGGGTTAGGGTTAGATTTTCAGCTAACGGATACTGTTAGGGTAAGAGCTAGGGTTAGGGTTTATTTCCAACCTGATGGTAGATTTGGGTGCAGTTTTCGTTTGTGCGTGTCTGGGGCTTGTGTGCGGAGGTGATCAGCACAAAAAACCGCTTGTTGGGCACTTAACTAGGAACGCTAGGGTTAGGGTTAGAGTGCACCTAGGGTTAGCGTGATTTGGACTAAGTCCACGGCACTTAGTATGACGGGGCAGGGAAGGAGTGTTGGAGGGGTGCGCTTTTCGTTTGTGCGTGTGCAGGGGCTATGTGCCGATGCCGCAAGCGCAAAAAACCGCATGCTGGGCACTTATTTGGGCACGTTTTCGCCTATGTCGGCAGGCTAGGGTTAGGGTTAGATTTTCAGCTAACGGATACTGTTAGGGTAAGAGCTAGGGTTAGGGTTTATTTCCAACCTGATGGTAGATTTGGGTGCAGTTTTCGTTTGTGCGTGTCTGGGGCTTGTGTGCGGAGGTGATCAGCACAAAAAACCGCTTGTTGGGCACTTAACTAGGAACGCTAGGGTTAGGGTTAGAGTGCACCTAGGGTTAGCGTGATTTGGACTAAGTCCACGGCACTTAGTATGACGGGGCAGGGAAGGAGTGTTGGGAGGGGTGCGCTTTTCGTTTGTGCGTGTGCAGGGGCTATGTGCCGATGCCGCAAGCGCAAAAAACCGCATGCTGGGCACTTATTTGGGCACGTTTTCGCCTATGTCGGCAGGCTAGGGTTAGGGTTAGATTTTCAGCTAACGGATACTGTTAGGGTAAGAGCTAGGGTTAGGGTTTATTTCCAACCTGATGGTAGATTTGGGTGCAGTTTTCGTTTGTGCGTGTCTGGGGCTTGTGTGCGGAGGTGATCAGCACAAAAAACCGCTTGTTGGGGCACTTAACTAGGAACGCTAGGGTTAGGGTTAGAGTGCACCTAGGGTTAGCGTGATTTGGACTAAGTCCACGGCACTTAGTATGACGGGGCAGGGAAGGAGTGTTGGAGGGGTGCGCTTTTCGTTTGTGCGTGTGCAGGGGCTATGTGCCGATGCCGCAAGCGCAAAAAACCGCATGCTGGGCACTTATTTGGGCACGTTTTCGCCTATGTCGGCAGGCTAGGGTTAGGGTTAGATTTTCAGCTAACGGATACTGTTAGGGTAAGAGCTAGGGTTAGGGTTTATTTCCAACCTGATGGTAGATTTGGGTGCAGTTTTCGTTTGTGCGTGTCTGGGGCTTGTGTGCGGAGGTGATCAGCACAAAAAACCGCTTGTTGGGCACTTAACTAGGAACGCTAGGGTTAGGGTTAGAGTGCACCTAGGGTTAGCGTGATTTGGACTAAGTCCACGGCACTTAGTATGACGGGGCAGGGAAGGAGTGTTGGGAGGGGTGCGCTTTTCGTTTGTGCGTGTGCAGGGGCTATGTGCCGATGCCGCAAGCGCAAAAACCGCATGCTGGGCACTTATTTGGGCACGTTTTCGCCTATGTCGGCAGGCTAGGGTTAGGGTTAGATTTTCAGCTAACGGATACTGTTAGGGTAAGAGCTAGGGTTAGGGTTTATTTCCAACCTGATGGTAGATTTGGGTGCAGTTTTCGTTTGTGCGTGTCTGGGGCTTGTGTGCGGAGGTGATCAGCACAAAAAACCGCTTGTTGGGCACTTAACTAGGAACGCTAGGGTTAGGGTTAGAGTGCACCTAGGGTTAGCGTGATTTGGACTAAGTCCACGGCACTTAGTATGACGGGGCAGGGAAGGAGTGTTGGGAGGGGTGCGCTTTTCGTTTGTGCGTGTGCAGGGGCTATGTGCCGATGCCGCAAGCGCAAAAAACCGCATGCTGGGCACTTATTTGGGCACGTTTTCGCCTATGTCGGCAGGCTAGGGTTAGGGTTAGATTTTCAGCTAACGGATACTGTTAGGGTAAGAGCTAGGGTTAGGGTTTATTTCCAACCTGATGGTAGATTTGGGTGCAGTTTTCGTTTGTGCGTGTCTGGGGCTTGTGTGCGGAGGTGATCAGCACAAAAAACCGCTTGTTGGGCACTTAACTAGGAACGCTAGGGTTAGGGTTAGAGTGCACCTAGGGTTAGCGTGATTTGGACTAAGTCCACGGCACTTAGTATGACGGGGCAGGGAAGGAGTGTTGGGAGGGGTGCGCTTTTCGTTTGTGCGTGTGCAGGGGCTATGTGCCGATGCCGCAAGCGCAAAAAACCGCATGCTGGGCACTTATTTGGGCACGTTTTCGCCTATGTCGGCAGGCTAGGGTTAGGGTTAGATTTTCAGCTAACGGATACTGTTAGGGTAAGAGCTAGGGTTAGGGTTTATTTCCAACCTGATGGTAGATTTGGGTGCAGTTTTCGTTTGTGCGTGTCTGGGGCTTGTGTGCGGAGGTGATCAGCACAAAAAACCGCTTGTTGGGCACTTAACTAGGAACGCTAGGGTTAGGGTTAGAGTGCACCTAGGGTTAGCGTGATTTGGACTAAGTCCACGGCACTTAGTATGACGGGGCAGGGAAGGAGTGTTGGGAGGGGTGCGCTTTTCGTTTGTGCGTGTGCAGGGGCTATGTGCCGATGCCGCAAGCGCAAAAAACCGCATGCTGGGCACTTATTTGGGCACGTTTTCGCCTATGTCGGCAGGCTAGGGTTAGGGTTAGATTTTCAGCTAACGGATACTGTTAGGGTAAGAGCTAGGGTTAGGGTTTATTTCCAACCTGATGGTAGATTTGGGTGCAGTTTTCGTTTGTGCGTGTCTGGGGCTTGTGTGCGGAGGTGATCAGCACAAAAAACCGCTTGTTGGGCACTTAACTAGGAACGCTAGGGTTAGGGTTAGAGTGCACCTAGGGTTAGCGTGATTTGGACTAAGTCCACGGCACTTAGTATGACGGGGCAGGGAAGGAGTGTTGGGAGGGGTGCGCTTTTCGTTTGTGCGTGTGCAGGGGCTATGTGCCGATGCCGCAAGCGCAAAAAACCGCATGCTGGGCACTTATTTGGGCACGTTTTCGCCTATGTCGGCAGGCTAGGGTTAGGGTTAGATTTTCAGCTAACGGATACTGTTAGGGTAAGAGCTAGGGTTAGGGTTTATTTCCAACCTGATGGTAGATTTGGGTGCAGTTTTCGTTTGTGCGTGTCTGGGGCTTGTGTGCGGAGGTGATCAGCACAAAAAACCGCTTGTTGGGCACTTAACTAGGAACGCTAGGGTTAGGGTTAGAGTGCACCTAGGGTTAGCGTGATTTGGACTAAGTCCACGGCACTTAGTATGACGGGGCAGGGAAGGAGTGTTGGGAGGGGTGCGCTTTTCGTTTGTGCGTGTGCAGGGGCTATGTGCCGATGCCGCAAGCGCAAAAAACCGCATGCTGGGCACTTATTTGGGCACGTTTTCGCCTATGTCGGCAGGCTAGGGTTAGGGTTAGATTTTCAGCTAACGGATACTGTTAGGGTAAGAGCTAGGGTTAGGGTTTATTTCCAACCTGATGGTAGATTTGGGTGCAGTTTTCGTTTGTGCGTGTCTGGGGCTTGTGTGCGGAGGGTGATCAGCACAAAAAACCGCTTGTTGGGCACTTAACTAGGAACGCTAGGGTTAGGGTTAGAGTGCACCTAGGGTTAGCGTGATTTGGACTAAGTCCACGGCACTTAGTATGACGGGGCAGGGAAGGAGTGTTGGGAGGGGTGCGCTTTTCGTTTGTGCGTGTGCAGGGGCTATGTGCCGATGCCGCAAGCGCAAAAAACCGCATGCTGGGCACTTATTTGGGCACGTTTTCGCCTATGTCGGCAGGCTAGGGTTAGGGTTAGATTTTCAGCTAACGGATACTGTTAGGGTAAGAGCTAGGGTTAGGGTTTATTTCCAACCTGATGGTAGATTTGGGTGCAGTTTTCGTTTGTGCGTGTCTGGGGCTTGTGTGCGGAGGTGATCAGCACAAAAAACCGCTTGTTGGGCACTTAACTAGGAACGCTAGGGTTAGGGTTAGAGTGCACCTAGGGTTAGCGTGATTTGGACTAAGTCCACGGCACTTAGTATGACGGGGCAGGGAAGGAGTGTTGGGAGGGGTGCGCTTTTCGTTTGTGCGTGTGCAGGGGCTATGTGCCGATGCCGCAAGCGCAAAAAACCGCATGCTGGGCACTTATTTGGGCACGTTTTCGCCTATGTCGGCAGGCTAGGGTTAGGGTTAGATTTTCAGCTAACGGATACTGTTAGGGGTAAGAGCTAGGGTTAGGGTTTATTTCAACCTGATGGTAGATTTGGGTGCAGTTTTCGTTTGTGCGTGTCTGGGGCTTGTGTGCGGAGGTGATCAGCACAAAAAACCGCTTGTTGGGCACTTAACTAGGAACGCTAGGGTTAGGGTTAGAGTGCACCTGAGGGTTAGCGTGATTTGGACTAAGTCCACGGGCACTTAGTATGACGGGGCAGGGAAGGAGTGTTGGGAGGGGTGCGCTTTTCGTTTGTGCGTGTGCAGGGGCTATGTGCCGATGCCGCAAGCGCAAAAAACCGCATGCTGGGCACTTATTTGGGCACGTTTTCGCCTATGTCGGCAGGCTAGGGTTAGGGTTAGATTTTCAGCTAACGGATACTGTTAGGGGGGTAA
>NW_027133952.1:0-46322 GCF_037392515.1 Haliotis asinina
CCCCTGCGATCGTCCCAAATGTGGACGACTCGGGTGCGCAATTTATAAGTGTGGGGGACTGCGTTCGCGCTCTCCCCTTGAAAATCAACCCCAAAAATAGATATTTTCAGTTGACACTTCCCCCACTTCCAAATCACTTGAAGATGATTGTTTTCCCGTGTGTGTATGTGCAAACTATGTGTTTTTAATGCGCATGTGTTAATCTGTTTGCTGTGGCAAAAGTATATGTTTAAAGCAAGTCTGAGTTTGATGTATTTCAGATGGATCGCTTTGTCAGCCAGTTGTTGTGTTTGGACTGTCAAGTTGTCTCCCCTGCGTCCCGGATCAGAGATGCACGTGCATGCAGTCTAAATGGAAATAAATCCGTCTGTGTGTGTTTTTATCTATCAGTAATTTTTTCACAAAGTGAAGGTACTAATGGACTGTTCTGTACAATAAACTGTACGAACAATTAACCTGCCATGAAATATATGTGAAGCGTTGATGATGTGACACCTGAATAGGGCAACGCCAGGGTGATGTAAGTGAAAACTGGAACCTGTCCCAAGCATACTTACCTGGCACAGGCTTTACAGTGATCCGCAAGGCTGTGGGCCCGGGGCGAGACCTTTCCATTGCACCTCGGTTTGGTTGACCCCTGCGATCGTCCCAAATGTGACGACTCGGGTGCGCAATTTATAAGTGTGGGGGACTGCGTTCGCGCTCTCCCCTTGAAAATCAACCCCAAAAATAGATATTTTCAGTTGACACTTCCCCCACTTCCAAATCACTTGAAGATGATTGTTTTCCCGTGTGTGTATGTGCAAACTATGTGTTTTTAATGCGCATGTGTTAATCTGTTTGCTGTGGCAAAAGTATATGTTTAAAGCAAGTCTGAGTTTGATGTATTTCAGATGGGATCGCTTTGTCAGCCAGTTGTTGTGTTTGGACTGTCAAGTTGTCTCCCCTGCGTCCCGGATCAGAGATGCACGTGCATGCAGTCTAAATGGAAATAAATCCGTCTGTGTGTGTTTTTATCTATCAGTAATTTTTTCACAAAGTGAAGGTACTAATGGACTGTTCTGTACAATAAACTGTACGAACAATTAACCTGCCATGAAATATATGTGAAGCGTTGATGATGTGACACCTGAATAGGGCAACGCCAGGGTGATGTAAGTGAAAACTGGAACCTGTCCCAAGCATACTTACCTGGCACAGGCTTTACAGTGATCCGCAAGGCTGTGGGCCCGGGGCGAGACCTTTCCATTGCACCTCGGTTTGGTTGACCCCTGCGATCGTCCCAAATGTGGACGACTCGGGTGCGCAATTTATAAGTGTGGGGGACTGCGTTCGCGCTCTCCCCTTGAAAATCAACCCCAAAAATAGATATTTTCAGTTGACACTTCCCCCACTTCCAAATCACTTGAAGATGATTGTTTTCCCGTGTGTGTATGTGCAAACTATGTGTTTTTAATGCGCATGTGTTAATCTGTTTGCTGTGGCAAAAGTATATGTTTAAAGCAAGTCTGAGTTTGATGTATTTCAGATGGGATCGCTTTGTCAGCCAGTTGTTGTGTTTGGACTGTCAAGTTGTCTCCCCTGCGTCCCGGATCAGAGATGCACGTGCATGCAGTCTAAATGGAAATAAATCCGTCTGTGTGTGTTTTATCTATCAGTAATTTTTTCACAAAGTGAAGGTACTAATGGACTGTTCTGTACAATAAACTGTACGAACAATTAACCTGCCATGAAATATATGTGAAGCGTTGATGATGTGACACCTGAATAGGGCAACGCCAGGGTGATGTAAGTGAAAACTGGAACCTGTCCCAAGCATACTTACCTGGCACAGGCTTTACAGTGATCCGCAAGGCTGTGGGCCCGGGGCGAGACCTTTCCATTGCACCTCGGTTTGGTTGACCCCTGCGATCGTCCCAAATGTGGACGACTCGGGTGCGCAATTTATAAGTGTGGGGGACTGCGTTCGCGCTCTCCCCTTGAAAATCAACCCCAAAAATAGATATTTTCAGTTGACACTTCCCCCACTTCCAAATCACTTGAAGATGATTGTTTTCCCGTGTGTGTATGTGCAAACTATGTGTTTTTAATGCGCATGTGTTAATCTGTTTGCTGTGGCAAAAGTATATGTTTAAAGCAAGTCTGAGTTTGATGTATTTCAGATGGGATCGCTTTGTCAGCCAGTTGTTGTGTTTGGACTGTCAAGTTGTCTCCCCTGCGTCCCGGATCAGAGATGCACGTGCATGCAGTCTAAATGGAAATAAATCCGTCTGTGTGTGTTTTTATCTATCAGTAATTTTTTCACAAAGTGAAGGTACTAATGGACTGTTCTGTACAATAAACTGTACGAACAATTAACCTGCCATGAAATATATGTGAAGCGTTGATGATGTGACACCTGAATAGGGCAACGCCAGGGTGATGTAAGTGAAAACTGGAACCTGTCCCAAGCATACTTACCTGGCACAGGCTTTACAGTGATCCGCAAGGCTGTGGGCCCGGGGCGAGACCTTTCCATTGCACCTCGGTTTGGTTGACCCCTGCGATCGTCCCAAATGTGGACGACTCGGGTGCGCAATTTATAAGTGTGGGGGACTGCGTTCGCGCTCTCCCCTTGAAAATCAACCCCAAAAATAGATATTTTCAGTTGACACTTCCCCCACTTCCAAATCACTTGAAGATGATTGTTTTCCCGTGTGTGTATGTGCAAACTATGTGTTTTTAATGCGCATGTGTTAATCTGTTTGCTGTGGCAAAAGTATATGTTTAAAGCAAGTCTGAGTTTGATGTATTTCAGATGGGATCGCTTTGTCAGCCAGTTGTTGTGTTTGGACTGTCAAGTTGTCTCCCCTGCGTCCCGGATCAGAGATGCACGTGCATGCAGTCTAAATGGAAATAAATCCGTCTGTGTGTGTTTTTATCTATCAGTAATTTTTTCACAAAGTGAAGGTACTAATGGACTGTTCTGTACAATAAACTGTACGAACAATTAACCTGCCATGAAATATATGTGAAGCGTTGATGATGTGACACCTGAATAGGGCAACGCCAGGGTGATGTAAGTGAAAACTGGAACCTGTCCCAAGCATACTTACCTGGCACAGGCTTTACAGTGATCCGCAAGGCTGTGGGCCCGGGGCGAGACCTTTCCATTGCACCTCGGTTTGGTTGACCCCTGCGATCGTCCCAAATGTGGACGACTCGGGTGCGCAATTTATAAGTGTGGGGGACTGCGTTCGCGCTCTCCCCTTGAAAATCAACCCCAAAAATAGATATTTTCAGTTGACACTTCCCCCACTTCCAAATCACTTGAAGATGATTGTTTTCCCGTGTGTGTATGTGCAAACTATGTGTTTTTAATGCGCATGTGTTAATCTGTTTGCTGTGGCAAAAGTATATGTTTAAAGCAAGTCTGAGTTTGATGTATTTCAGATGGGATCGCTTTGTCAGCCAGTTGTTGTGTTTGGACTGTCAAGTTGTCTCCCCTGCGTCCCGGATCAGAGATGCACGTGCATGCAGTCTAAATGGAAATAAATCCGTCTGTGTGTGTTTTTATCTATCAGTAATTTTTTCACAAAGTGAAGGTACTAATGGACTGTTCTGTACAATAAACTGTACGAACAATTAACCTGCCATGAAATATATGTGAAGCGTTGATGATGTGACACCTGAATAGGGCAACGCCAGGGTGATGTAAGTGAAAACTGGAACCTGTCCCAAGCATACTTACCTGGCACAGGCTTTACAGTGATCCGCAAGGCTGTGGGCCCGGGGCGAGACCTTTCCATTGCACCTCGGTTTGGTTGACCCCTGCGATCGTCCCAAATGTGGACGACTCGGGTGCGCAATTTATAAGTGTGGGGGACTGCGTTCGCGCTCTCCCCTTGAAAATCAACCCCAAAAATAGATATTTTCAGTTGACACTTCCCCCACTTCCAAATCACTTGAAGATGATTGTTTTCCCGTGTGTGTATGTGCAAACTATGTGTTTTTAATGCGCATGTGTTAATCTGTTTGCTGTGGCAAAAGTATATGTTTAAAGCAAGTCTGAGTTTGATGTATTTCAGATGGGATCGCTTTGTCAGCCAGTTGTTGTGTTTGGACTGTCAAGTTGTCTCCCCTGCGTCCCGGATCAGAGATGCACGTGCATGCAGTCTAAATGGAAATAAATCCGTCTGTGTGTGTTTTTATCTATCAGTAATTTTTTCACAAAGTGAAGGTACTAATGGACTGTTCTGTACAATAAACTGTACGAACAATTAACCTGCCATGAAATATATGTGAAGCGTTGATGATGTGACACCTGAATAGGGCAACGCCAGGGTGATGTAAGTGAAAACTGGAACCTGTCCCAAGCATACTTACCTGGCACAGGCTTTACAGTGATCCGCAAGGCTGTGGGCCCGGGGCGAGACCTTTCCATTGCACCTCGGTTTGGTTGACCCCTGCGATCGTCCCAAATGTGGACGACTCGGGTGCGCAATTTATAAGTGTGGGGGACTGCGTTCGCGCTCTCCCCTTGAAAATCAACCCCAAAAATAGATATTTTCAGTTGACACTTCCCCCACTTCCAAATCACTTGAAGATGATTGTTTTCCCGTGTGTGTATGTGCAAACTATGTGTTTTTAATGCGCATGTGTTAATCTGTTTGCTGTGGCAAAAGTATATGTTTAAAGCAAGTCTGAGTTTGATGTATTTCAGATGGGATCGCTTTGTCAGCCAGTTGTTGTGTTTGGACTGTCAAGTTGTCTCCCCTGCGTCCCGGATCAGAGATGCACGTGCATGCAGTCTAAATGGAAATAAATCCGTCTGTGTGTGTTTTTATCTATCAGTAATTTTTTCACAAAGTGAAGGTACTAATGGACTGTTCTGTACAATAAACTGTACGAACAATTAACCTGCCATGAAATATATGTGAAGCGTTGATGATGTGACACCTGAATAGGGCAACGCCAGGGTGATGTAAGTGAAAACTGGAACCTGTCCCAAGCATACTTACCTGGCACAGGCTTTACAGTGATCCGCAAGGCTGTGGGCCCGGGGCGAGACCTTTCCATTGCACCTCGGTTTGGTTGACCCCTGCGATCGTCCCAAATGTGGACGACTCGGGTGCGCAATTTATAAGTGTGGGGGACTGCGTTCGCGCTCTCCCCTTGAAAATCAACCCCAAAAATAGATATTTTCAGTTGACACTTCCCCCACTTCCAAATCACTTGAAGATGATTGTTTTCCCGTGTGTGTATGTGCAAACTATGTGTTTTTAATGCGCATGTGTTAATCTGTTTGCTGTGGCAAAAGTATATGTTTAAAGCAAGTCTGAGTTTGATGTATTTCAGATGGATCGCTTTGTCAGCCAGTTGTTGTGTTTGGACTGTCAAGTTGTCTCCCCTGCGTCCCGGATCAGAGATGCACGTGCATGCAGTCTAAATGGAAATAAATCCGTCTGTGTGTGTTTTTATCTATCAGTAATTTTTTCACAAAGTGAAGGTACTAATGGACTGTTCTGTACAATAAACTGTACGAACAATTAACCTGCCATGAAATATATGTGAAGCGTTGATGATGTGACACCTGAATAGGGCAACGCCAGGGTGATGTAAGTGAAAACTGGAACCTGTCCCAAGCATACTTACCTGGCACAGGCTTTACAGTGATCCGCAAGGCTGTGGGCCCGGGGCGAGACCTTTCCATTGCACCTCGGTTTGGTTGACCCCTGCGATCGTCCCAAATGTGGACGACTCGGGTGCGCAATTTATAAGTGTGGGGGACTGCGTTCGCGCTCTCCCCTTGAAAATCAACCCCAAAAATAGATATTTTCAGTTGACACTTCCCCCACTTCCAAATCACTTGAAGATGATTGTTTTCCCGTGTGTGTATGTGCAAACTATGTGTTTTTAATGCGCATGTGTTAATCTGTTTGCTGTGGCAAAAGTATATGTTTAAAGCAAGTCTGAGTTTGATGTATTTCAGATGGGATCGCTTTGTCAGCCAGTTGTTGTGTTTGGACTGTCAAGTTGTCTCCCCTGCGTCCCGGATCAGAGATGCACGTGCATGCAGTCTAAATGGAAATAAATCCGTCTGTGTGTGTTTTTATCTATCAGTAATTTTTTCACAAAGTGAAGGTACTAATGGACTGTTCTGTACAATAAACTGTACGAACAATTAACCTGCCATGAAATATATGTGAAGCGTTGATGATGTGACACCTGAATAGGGCAACGCCAGGGTGATGTAAGTGAAAACTGGAACCTGTCCCAAGCATACTTACCTGGCACAGGCTTTACAGTGATCCGCAAGGCTGTGGGCCCGGGGCGAGACCTTTCCATTGCACCTCGGTTTGGTTGACCCCTGCGATCGTCCCAAATGTGGACGACTCGGGTGCGCAATTTATAAGTGTGGGGGACTGCGTTCGCGCTCTCCCCTTGAAAATCAACCCCAAAAATAGATATTTTCAGTTGACACTTCCCCCACTTCCAAATCACTTGAAGATGATTGTTTTCCCGTGTGTGTATGTGCAAACTATGTGTTTTTAATGCGCATGTGTTAATCTGTTTGCTGTGGCAAAAGTATATGTTTAAAGCAAGTCTGAGTTTGATGTATTTCAGATGGGATCGCTTTGTCAGCCAGTTGTTGTGTTTGGACTGTCAAGTTGTCTCCCCTGCGTCCCGGATCAGAGATGCACGTGCATGCAGTCTAAATGGAAATAAATCCGTCTGTGTGTGTTTTTATCTATCAGTAATTTTTTCACAAAGTGAAGGTACTAATGGACTGTTCTGTACAATAAACTGTACGAACAATTAACCTGCCATGAAATATATGTGAAGCGTTGATGATGTGACACCTGAATAGGGCAACGCCAGGGTGATGTAAGTGAAAACTGGAACCTGTCCCAAGCATACTTACCTGGCACAGGCTTTACAGTGATCCGCAAGGCTGTGGGCCCGGGGCGAGACCTTTCCATTGCACCTCGGTTTGGTTGACCCCTGCGATCGTCCCAAATGTGGACGACTCGGGTGCGCAATTTATAAGTGTGGGGGACTGCGTTCGCGCTCTCCCCTTGAAAATCAACCCCAAAAATAGATATTTTCAGTTGACACTTCCCCCACTTCCAAATCACTTGAAGATGATTGTTTTCCCGTGTGTGTATGTGCAAACTATGTGTTTTTA
This sequence comes from Haliotis asinina, assembly GCF_037392515.1. Lineage (NCBI taxonomy): Eukaryota > Metazoa > Mollusca > Gastropoda > Lepetellida > Haliotidae > Haliotis > Haliotis asinina. The sequence continues at coordinate 7,169 of NW_027133952.1, forward strand.
ATGCGCATGTGTTAATCTGTTTGCTGTGGCAAAAGTATATGTTTAAAGCAAGTCTGAGTTTGATGTATTTCAGATGGGATCGCTTTGTCAGCCAGTTGTTGTGTTTGGACTGTCAAGTTGTCTCCCCTGCGTCCCGGATCAGAGATGCACGTGCATGCAGTCTAAATGGAAATAAATCCGTCTGTGTGTGTTTTTATCTATCAGTAATTTTTTCACAAAGTGAAGGTACTAATGGACTGTTCTGTACAATAAACTGTACGAACAATTAACCTGCCATGAAATATATGTGAAGCGTTGATGATGTGACACCTGAATAGGGCAACGCCAGGGTGATGTAAGTGAAAACTGGAACCTGTCCCAAGCATACTTACCTGGCACAGGCTTTACAGTGATCCGCAAGGCTGTGGGCCCGGGGCGAGACCTTTCCATTGCACCTCGGTTTGGTTGACCCCTGCGATCGTCCCAAATGTGGACGACTCGGGTGCGCAATTTATAAGTGTGGGGGACTGCGTTCGCGCTCTCCCCTTGAAAATCAACCCCAAAAATAGATATTTTCAGTTGACACTTCCCCCACTTCCAAATCACTTGAAGATGATTGTTTTCCCGTGTGTGTATGTGCAAACTATGTGTTTTTAATGCGCATGTGTTAATCTGTTTGCTGTGGCAAAAGTATATGTTTAAAGCAAGTCTGAGTTTGATGTATTTCAGATGGGATCGCTTTGTCAGCCAGTTGTTGTGTTTGGACTGTCAAGTTGTCTCCCCTGCGTCCCGGATCAGAGATGCACGTGCATGCAGTCTAAATGGAAATAAATCCGTCTGTGTGTGTTTTTATCTATCAGTAATTTTTTCACAAAGTGAAGGTACTAATGGACTGTTCTGTACAATAAACTGTACGAACAATTAACCTGCCATGAAATATATGTGAAGCGTTGATGATGTGACACCTGAATAGGGCAACGCCAGGGTGATGTAAGTGAAAACTGGAACCTGTCCCAAGCATACTTACCTGGCACAGGCTTTACAGTGATCCGCAAGGCTGTGGGCCCGGGGCGAGACCTTTCCATTGCACCTCGGTTTGGTTGACCCCTGCGATCGTCCCAAATGTGGACGACTCGGGTGCGCAATTTATAAGTGTGGGGGACTGCGTTCGCGCTCTCCCCTTGAAAATCAACCCCAAAAATAGATATTTTCAGTTGACACTTCCCCCACTTCCAAATCACTTGAAGATGATTGTTTTCCCGTGTGTGTATGTGCAAACTATGTGTTTTTAATGCGCATGTGTTAATCTGTTTGCTGTGGCAAAAGTATATGTTTAAAGCAAGTCTGAGTTTGATGTATTTCAGATGGGATCGCTTTGTCAGCCAGTTGTTGTGTTTGGACTGTCAAGTTGTCTCCCCTGCGTCCCGGATCAGAGATGCACGTGCATGCAGTCTAAATGGAAATAAATCCGTCTGTGTGTGTTTTTATCTATCAGTAATTTTTTCACAAAGTGAAGGTACTAATGGACTGTTCTGTACAATAAACTGTACGAACAATTAACCTGCCATGAAATATATGTGAAGCGTTGATGATGTGACACCTGAATAGGGCAACGCCAGGGTGATGTAAGTGAAAACTGGAACCTGTCCCAAGCATACTTACCTGGCACAGGCTTTACAGTGATCCGCAAGGCTGTGGGCCCGGGGCGAGACCTTTCCATTGCACCTCGGTTTGGTTGACCCCTGCGATCGTCCCAAATGTGGACGACTCGGGTGCGCAATTTATAAGTGTGGGGGACTGCGTTCGCGCTCTCCCCTTGAAAATCAACCCCAAAAATAGATATTTTCAGTTGACACTTCCCCCACTTCCAAATCACTTGAAGATGATTGTTTTCCCGTGTGTGTATGTGCAAACTATGTGTTTTTAATGCGCATGTGTTAATCTGTTTGCTGTGGCAAAAGTATATGTTTAAAGCAAGTCTGAGTTTGATGTATTTCAGATGGGATCGCTTTGTCAGCCAGTTGTTGTGTTTGGACTGTCAAGTTGTCTCCCCTGCGTCCCGGATCAGAGATGCACGTGCATGCAGTCTAAATGGAAATAAATCCGTCTGTGTGTGTTTTTATCTATCAGTAATTTTTTCACAAAGTGAAGGTACTAATGGACTGTTCTGTACAATAAACTGTACGAACAATTAACCTGCCATGAAATATATGTGAAGCGTTGATGATGTGACACCTGAATAGGGCAACGCCAGGGTGATGTAAGTGAAAACTGGAACCTGTCCCAAGCATACTTACCTGGCACAGGCTTTACAGTGATCCGCAAGGCTGTGGGCCCGGGGCGAGACCTTTCCATTGCACCTCGGTTTGGTTGACCCCTGCGATCGTCCCAAATGTGGACGACTCGGGTGCGCAATTTATAAGTGTGGGGGACTGCGTTCGCGCTCTCCCCTTGAAAATCAACCCCAAAAATAGATATTTTCAGTTGACACTTCCCCCACTTCCAAATCACTTGAAGATGATTGTTTTCCCGTGTGTGTATGTGCAAACTATGTGTTTTTAATGCGCATGTGTTAATCTGTTTGCTGTGGCAAAAGTATATGTTTAAAGCAAGTCTGAGTTTGATGTATTTCAGATGGGATCGCTTTGTCAGCCAGTTGTTGTGTTTGGACTGTCAAGTTGTCTCCCCTGCGTCCCGGATCAGAGATGCACGTGCATGCAGTCTAAATGGAAATAAATCCGTCTGTGTGTGTTTTTATCTATCAGTAATTTTTTCACAAAGTGAAGGTACTAATGGACTGTTCTGTACAATAAACTGTACGAACAATTAACCTGCCATGAAATATATGTGAAGCGTTGATGATGTGACACCTGAATAGGGCAACGCCAGGGTGATGTAAGTGAAAACTGGAACCTGTCCCAAGCATACTTACCTGGCACAGGCTTTACAGTGATCCGCAAGGCTGTGGGCCCGGGGCGAGACCTTTCCATTGCACCTCGGTTTGGTTGACCCCTGCGATCGTCCCAAATGTGGACGACTCGGGTGCGCAATTTATAAGTGTGGGGGACTGCGTTCGCGCTCTCCCCTTGAAAATCAACCCCAAAAATAGATATTTTCAGTTGACACTTCCCCCACTTCCAAATCACTTGAAGATGATTGTTTTCCCGTGTGTGTATGTGCAAACTATGTGTTTTTAATGCGCATGTGTTAATCTGTTTGCTGTGGCAAAAGTATATGTTTAAAGCAAGTCTGAGTTTGATGTATTTCAGATGGGATCGCTTTGTCAGCCAGTTGTTGTGTTTGGACTGTCAAGTTGTCTCCCCTGCGTCCCGGATCAGAGATGCACGTGCATGCAGTCTAAATGGAAATAAATCCGTCTGTGTGTGTTTTTATCTATCAGTAATTTTTTCACAAAGTGAAGGTACTAATGGACTGTTCTGTACAATAAACTGTACGAACAATTAACCTGCCATGAAATATATGTGAAGCGTTGATGATGTGACACCTGAATAGGGCAACGCCAGGGTGATGTAAGTGAAAACTGGAACCTGTCCCAAGCATACTTACCTGGCACAGGCTTTACAGTGATCCGCAAGGCTGTGGGCCCGGGGCGAGACCTTTCCATTGCACCTCGGTTTGGTTGACCCCTGCGATCGTCCCAAATGTGGACGACTCGGGTGCGCAATTTATAAGTGTGGGGGACTGCGTTCGCGCTCTCCCCTTGAAAATCAACCCCAAAAATAGATATTTTCAGTTGACACTTCCCCCACTTCCAAATCACTTGAAGATGATTGTTTTCCCGTGTGTGTATGTGCAAACTATGTGTTTTTAATGCGCATGTGTTAATCTGTTTGCTGTGGCAAAAGTATATGTTTAAAGCAAGTCTGAGTTTGATGTATTTCAGATGGGATCGCTTTGTCAGCCAGTTGTTGTGTTTGGACTGTCAAGTTGTCTCCCCTGCGTCCCGGATCAGAGATGCACGTGCATGCAGTCTAAATGGAAATAAATCCGTCTGTGTGTGTTTTTATCTATCAGTAATTTTTTCACAAAGTGAAGGTACTAATGGACTGTTCTGTACAATAAACTGTACGAACAATTAACCTGCCATGAAATATATGTGAAGCGTTGATGATGTGACACCTGAATAGGGCAACGCCAGGGTGATGTAAGTGAAAACTGGAACCTGTCCCAAGCATACTTACCTGGCACAGGCTTTACAGTGATCCGCAAGGCTGTGGGCCCGGGGCGAGACCTTTCCATTGCACCTCGGTTTGGTTGACCCCTGCGATCGTCCCAAATGTGGACGACTCGGGTGCGCAATTTATAAGTGTGGGGGACTGCGTTCGCGCTCTCCCCTTGAAAATCAACCCCAAAAATAGATATTTTCAGTTGACACTTCCCCCACTTCCAAATCACTTGAAGATGATTGTTTTCCCGTGTGTGTATGTGCAAACTATGTGTTTTTAATGCGCATGTGTTAATCTGTTTGCTGTGGCAAAAGTATATGTTTAAAGCAAGTCTGAGTTTGATGTATTTCAGATGGGATCGCTTTGTCAGCCAGTTGTTGTGTTTGGACTGTCAAGTTGTCTCCCCTGCGTCCCGGATCAGAGATGCACGTGCATGCAGTCTAAATGGAAATAAATCCGTCTGTGTGTGTTTTTATCTATCAGTAATTTTTTCACAAAGTGAAGGTACTAATGGACTGTTCTGTACAATAAACTGTACGAACAATTAACCTGCCATGAAATATATGTGAAGCGTTGATGATGTGACACCTGAATAGGGCAACGCCAGGGTGATGTAAGTGAAAACTGGAACCTGTCCCAAGCATACTTACCTGGCACAGGCTTTACAGTGATCCGCAAGGCTGTGGGCCCGGGGCGAGACCTTTCCATTGCACCTCGGTTTGGTTGACCCCTGCGATCGTCCCAAATGTGGACGACTCGGGTGCGCAATTTATAAGTGTGGGGGACTGCGTTCGCGCTCTCCCCTTGAAAATCAACCCCAAAAATAGATATTTTCAGTTGACACTTCCCCCACTTCCAAATCACTTGAAGATGATTGTTTTCCCGTGTGTGTATGTGCAAACTATGTGTTTTTAATGCGCATGTGTTAATCTGTTTGCTGTGGCAAAAGTATATGTTTAAAGCAAGTCTGAGTTTGATGTATTTCAGATGGGATCGCTTTGTCAGCCAGTTGTTGTGTTTGGACTGTCAAGTTGTCTCCCCTGCGTCCCGGATCAGAGATGCACGTGCATGCAGTCTAAATGGAAATAAATCCGTCTGTGTGTGTTTTTATCTATCAGTAATTTTTTCACAAAGTGAAGGTACTAATGGACTGTTCTGTACAATAAACTGTACGAACAATTAACCTGCCATGAAATATATGTGAAGCGTTGATGATGTGACACCTGAATAGGGCAACGCCAGGGTGATGTAAGTGAAAACTGGAACCTGTCCCAAGCATACTTACCTGGCACAGGCTTTACAGTGATCCGCAAGGCTGTGGGCCCGGGGCGAGACCTTTCCATTGCACCTCGGTTTGGTTGACCCCTGCGATCGTCCCAAATGTGGACGACTCGGGTGCGCAATTTATAAGTGTGGGGGACTGCGTTCGCGCTCTCCCCTTGAAAATCAACCCCAAAAATAGATATTTTCAGTTGACACTTCCCCCACTTCCAAATCACTTGAAGATGATTGTTTTCCCGTGTGTGTATGTGCAAACTATGTGTTTTTAATGCGCATGTGTTAATCTGTTTGCTGTGGCAAAAGTATATGTTTAAAGCAAGTCTGAGTTTGATGTATTTCAGATGGGATCGCTTTGTCAGCCAGTTGTTGTGTTTGGACTGTCAAGTTGTCTCCCCTGCGTCCCGGATCAGAGATGCACGTGCATGCAGTCTAAATGGAAATAAATCCGTCTGTGTGTGTTTTTATCTATCAGTAATTTTTTCACAAAGTGAAGGTACTAATGGACTGTTCTGTACAATAAACTGTACGAACAATTAACCTGCCATGAAATATATGTGAAGCGTTGATGATGTGACACCTGAATAGGGCAACGCCAGGGTGATGTAAGTGAAAACTGGAACCTGTCCCAAGCATACTTACCTGGCACAGGCTTTACAGTGATCCGCAAGGCTGTGGGCCCGGGGCGAGACCTTTCCATTGCACCTCGGTTTGGTTGACCCCTGCGATCGTCCCAAATGTGGACGACTCGGGTGCGCAATTTATAAGTGTGGGGGACTGCGTTCGCGCTCTCCCCTTGAAAATCAACCCCAAAAATAGATATTTTCAGTTGACACTTCCCCCACTTCCAAATCACTTGAAGATGATTGTTTTCCCGTGTGTGTATGTGCAAACTATGTGTTTTTAATGCGCATGTGTTAATCTGTTTGCTGTGGCAAAAGTATATGTTTAAAGCAAGTCTGAGTTTGATGTATTTCAGATGGGATCGCTTTGTCAGCCAGTTGTTGTGTTTGGACTGTCAAGTTGTCTCCCCTGCGTCCCGGATCAGAGATGCACGTGCATGCAGTCTAAATGGAAATAAATCCGTCTGTGTGTGTTTTTATCTATCAGTAATTTTTTCACAAAGTGAAGGTACTAATGGACTGTTCTGTACAATAAACTGTACGAACAATTAACCTGCCATGAAATATATGTGAAGCGTTGATGATGTGACACCTGAATAGGGCAACGCCAGGGTGATGTAAGTGAAAACTGGAACCTGTCCCAAGCATACTTACCTGGCACAGGCTTTACAGTGATCCGCAAGGCTGTGGGCCCGGGGCGAGACCTTTCCATTGCACCTCGGTTTGGTTGACCCCTGCGATCGTCCCAAATGTGGACGACTCGGGTGCGCAATTTATAAGTGTGGGGGACTGCGTTCGCGCTCTCCCCTTGAAAATCAACCCCAAAAATAGATATTTTCAGTTGACACTTCCCCCACTTCCAAATCACTTGAAGATGATTGTTTTCCCGTGTGTGTATGTGCAAACTATGTGTTTTTAATGCGCATGTGTTAATCTGTTTGCTGTGGCAAAAGTATATGTTTAAAGCAAGTCTGAGTTTGATGTATTTCAGATGGGATCGCTTTGTCAGCCAGTTGTTGTGTTTGGACTGTCAAGTTGTCTCCCCTGCGTCCCGGATCAGAGATGCACGTGCATGCAGTCTAAATGGAAATAAATCCGTCTGTGTGTGTTTTTATCTATCAGTAATTTTTTCACAAAGTGAAGGTACTAATGGACTGTTCTGTACAATAAACTGTACGAACAATTAACCTGCCATGAAATATATGTGAAGCGTTGATGATGTGACACCTGAATAGGGCAACGCCAGGGTGATGTAAGTGAAAACTGGAACCTGTCCCAAGCATACTTACCTGGCACAGGCTTTACAGTGATCCGCAAGGCTGTGGGCCCGGGGCGAGACCTTTCCATTGCACCTCGGTTTGGTTGACCCCTGCGATCGTCCCAAATGTGGACGACTCGGGTGCGCAATTTATAAGTGTGGGGGACTGCGTTCGCGCTCTCCCCTTGAAAATCAACCCCAAAAATAGATATTTTCAGTTGACACTTCCCCCACTTCCAAATCACTTGAAGATGATTGTTTTCCCGTGTGTGTATGTGCAAACTATGTGTTTTTAATGCGCATGTGTTAATCTGTTTGCTGTGGCAAAAGTATATGTTTAAAGCAAGTCTGAGTTTGATGTATTTCAGATGGGATCGCTTTGTCAGCCAGTTGTTGTGTTTGGACTGTCAAGTTGTCTCCCCTGCGTCCCGGATCAGAGATGCACGTGCATGCAGTCTAAATGGAAATAAATCCGTCTGTGTGTGTTTTTATCTATCAGTAATTTTTTCACAAAGTGAAGGTACTAATGGACTGTTCTGTACAATAAACTGTACGAACAATTAACCTGCCATGAAATATATGTGAAGCGTTGATGATGTGACACCTGAATAGGGCAACGCCAGGGTGATGTAAGTGAAAACTGGAACCTGTCCCAAGCATACTTACCTGGCACAGGCTTTACAGTGATCCGCAAGGCTGTGGGCCCGGGGCGAGACCTTTCCATTGCACCTCGGTTTGGTTGACCCCTGCGATCGTCCCAAATGTGGACGACTCGGGTGCGCAATTTATAAGTGTGGGGGACTGCGTTCGCGCTCTCCCCTTGAAAATCAACCCCAAAAATAGATATTTTCAGTTGACACTTCCCCCACTTCCAAATCACTTGAAGATGATTGTTTTCCCGTGTGTGTATGTGCAAACTATGTGTTTTTAATGCGCATGTGTTAATCTGTTTGCTGTGGCAAAAGTATATGTTTAAAGCAAGTCTGAGTTTGATGTATTTCAGATGGGATCGCTTTGTCAGCCAGTTGTTGTGTTTGGACTGTCAAGTTGTCTCCCCTGCGTCCCGGATCAGAGATGCACGTGCATGCAGTCTAAATGGAAATAAATCCGTCTGTGTGTGTTTTTATCTATCAGTAATTTTTTCACAAAGTGAAGGTACTAATGGACTGTTCTGTACAATAAACTGTACGAACAATTAACCTGCCATGAAATATATGTGAAGCGTTGATGATGTGACACCTGAATAGGGCAACGCCAGGGTGATGTAAGTGAAAACTGGAACCTGTCCCAAGCATACTTACCTGGCACAGGCTTTACAGTGATCCGCAAGGCTGTGGGCCCGGGGCGAGACCTTTCCATTGCACCTCGGTTTGGTTGACCCCTGCGATCGTCCCAAATGTGGACGACTCGGGTGCGCAATTTATAAGTGTGGGGGACTGCGTTCGCGCTCTCCCCTTGAAAATCAACCCCAAAAATAGATATTTTCAGTTGACACTTCCCCCACTTCCAAATCACTTGAAGATGATTGTTTTCCCGTGTGTGTATGTGCAAACTATGTGTTTTTAATGCGCATGTGTTAATCTGTTTGCTGTGGCAAAAGTATATGTTTAAAGCAAGTCTGAGTTTGATGTATTTCAGATGGGATCGCTTTGTCAGCCAGTTGTTGTGTTTGGACTGTCAAGTTGTCTCCCCTGCGTCCCGGATCAGAGATGCACGTGCATGCAGTCTAAATGGAAATAAATCCGTCTGTGTGTGTTTTTATCTATCAGTAATTTTTTCACAAAGTGAAGGTACTAATGGACTGTTCTGTACAATAAACTGTACGAACAATTAACCTGCCATGAAATATATGTGAAGCGTTGATGATGTGACACCTGAATAGGGCAACGCCAGGGTGATGTAAGTGAAAACTGGAACCTGTCCCAAGCATACTTACCTGGCACAGGCTTTACAGTGATCCGCAAGGCTGTGGGCCCGGGGCGAGACCTTTCCATTGCACCTCGGTTTGGTTGACCCCTGCGATCGTCCCAAATGTGGACGACTCGGGTGCGCAATTTATAAGTGTGGGGGACTGCGTTCGCGCTCTCCCCTTGAAAATCAACCCCAAAAATAGATATTTTCAGTTGACACTTCCCCCACTTCCAAATCACTTGAAGATGATTGTTTTCCCGTGTGTGTATGTGCAAACTATGTGTTTTTAATGCGCATGTGTTAATCTGTTTGCTGTGGCAAAAGTATATGTTTAAAGCAAGTCTGAGTTTGATGTATTTCAGATGGGATCGCTTTGTCAGCCAGTTGTTGTGTTTGGACTGTCAAGTTGTCTCCCCTGCGTCCCGGATCAGAGATGCACGTGCATGCAGTCTAAATGGAAATAAATCCGTCTGTGTGTGTTTTTATCTATCAGTAATTTTTTCACAAAGTGAAGGTACTAATGGACTGTTCTGTACAATAAACTGTACGAACAATTAACCTGCCATGAAATATATGTGAAGCGTTGATGATGTGACACCTGAATAGGGCAACGCCAGGGTGATGTAAGTGAAAACTGGAACCTGTCCCAAGCATACTTACCTGGCACAGGCTTTACAGTGATCCGCAAGGCTGTGGGCCCGGGGCGAGACCTTTCCATTGCACCTCGGTTTGGTTGACCCCTGCGATCGTCCCAAATGTGGACGACTCGGGTGCGCAATTTATAAGTGTGGGGGACTGCGTTCGCGCTCTCCCCTTGAAAATCAACCCCAAAAATAGATATTTTCAGTTGACACTTCCCCCACTTCCAAATCACTTGAAGATGATTGTTTTCCCGTGTGTGTATGTGCAAACTATGTGTTTTTAATGCGCATGTGTTAATCTGTTTGCTGTGGCAAAAGTATATGTTTAAAGCAAGTCTGACTTTGATGTATTTCAGATGGGATCGCTTTGTCAGCCAGTTGTTGTGTTTGGACTGTCAAGTTGTCTCCCCTGCGTCCCGGATCAGAGATGCACGTGCATGCAGTCTAAATGGAAATAAATCCGTCTGTGTGTGTTTTTATCTATCAGTAATTTTTTCACAAAGTGAAGGTACTAATGGACTGTTCTGTACAATAAACTGTACGAACAATTAACCTGCCATGAAATATATGTGAAGCGTTGATGATGTGACACCTGAATAGGGCAACGCCAGGGTGATGTAAGTGAAAACTGGAACCTGTCCCAAGCATACTTACCTGGCACAGGCTTTACAGTGATCCGCAAGGCTGTGGGCCCGGGGCGAGACCTTTCCATTGCACCTCGGTTTGGTTGACCCCTGCGATCGTCCCAAATGTGGACGACTCGGGTGCGCAATTTATAAGTGTGGGGGACTGCGTTCGCGCTCTCCCCTTGAAAATCAACCCCAAAAATAGATATTTTCAGTTGACACTTCCCCCACTTCCAAATCACTTGAAGATGATTGTTTTCCCGTGTGTGTATGTGCAAACTATGTGTTTTTAATGCGCATGTGTTAATCTGTTTGCTGTGGCAAAAGTATATGTTTAAAGCAAGTCTGAGTTTGATGTATTTCAGATGGGATCGCTTTGTCAGCCAGTTGTTGTGTTTGGACTGTCAAGTTGTCTCCCCTGCGTCCCGGATCAGAGATGCACGTGCATGCAGTCTAAATGGAAATAAATCCGTCTGTGTGTGTTTTTATCTATCAGTAATTTTTTCACAAAGTGAAGGTACTAATGGACTGTTCTGTACAATAAACTGTACGAACAATTAACCTGCCATGAAATATATGTGAAGCGTTGATGATGTGACACCTGAATAGGGCAACGCCAGGGTGATGTAAGTGAAAACTGGAACCTGTCCCAAGCATACTTACCTGGCACAGGCTTTACAGTGATCCGCAAGGCTGTGGGCCCGGGGCGAGACCTTTCCATTGCACCTCGGTTTGGTTGACCCCTGCGATCGTCCCAAATGTGGACGACTCGGGTGCGCAATTTATAAGTGTGGGGGACTGCGTTCGCGCTCTCCCCTTGAAAATCAACCCCAAAAATAGATATTTTCAGTTGACACTTCCCCCACTTCCAAATCACTTGAAGATGATTGTTTTCCCGTGTGTGTATGTGCAAACTATGTGTTTTTAATGCGCATGTGTTAATCTGTTTGCTGTGGCAAAAGTATATGTTTAAAGCAAGTCTGAGTTTGATGTATTTCAGATGGGATCGCTTTGTCAGCCAGTTGTTGTGTTTGGACTGTCAAGTTGTCTCCCCTGCGTCCCGGATCAGAGATGCACGTGCATGCAGTCTAAATGGAAATAAATCCGTCTGTGTGTGTTTTTATCTATCAGTAATTTTTTCACAAAGTGAAGGTACTAATGGACTGTTCTGTACAATAAACTGTACGAACAATTAACCTGCCATGAAATATATGTGAAGCGTTGATGATGTGACACCTGAATAGGGCAACGCCAGGGTGATGTAAGTGAAAACTGGAACCTGTCCCAAGCATACTTACCTGGCACAGGCTTTACAGTGATCTGCAAGGCTGTGGGCCCGGGGCGAGACCTTTCCATTGCACCTCGGTTTGGTTGACCCCTGCGATCGTCCCAAATGTGGACGACTCGGGTGCGCAATTTATAAGTGTGGGGGACTGCGTTCGCGCTCTCCCCTTGAAAATCAACCCCAAAAATAGATATTTTCAGTTGACACTTCCCCCACTTCCAAATCACTTGAAGATGATTGTTTTCCCGTGTGTGTATGTGCAAACTATGTGTTTTTAATGCGCATGTGTTAATCTGTTTGCTGTGGCAAAAGTATATGTTTAAAGCAAGTCTGAGTTTGATGTATTTCAGATGGGATCGCTTTGTCAGCCAGTTGTTGTGTTTGGACTGTCAAGTTGTCTCCCCTGCGTCCCGGATCAGAGATGCACGTGCATGCAGTCTAAATGGAAATAAATCCGTCTGTGTGTGTTTTTATCTATCAGTAATTTTTTCACAAAGTGAAGGTACTAATGGACTGTTCTGTACAATAAACTGTACGAACAATTAACCTGCCATGAAATATATGTGAAGCGTTGATGATGTGACACCTGAATAGGGCAACGCCAGGGTGATGTAAGTGAAAACTGGAACCTGTCCCAAGCATACTTACCTGGCACAGGCTTTACAGTGATCCGCAAGGCTGTGGGCCCGGGGCGAGACCTTTCCATTGCACCTCGGTTTGGTTGACCCCTGCGATCGTCCCAAATGTGGACGACTCGGGTGCGCAATTTATAAGTGTGGGGGACTGCGTTCGCGCTCTCCCCTTGAAAATCAACCCCAAAAATAGATATTTTCAGTTGACACTTCCCCCACTTCCAAATCACTTGAAGATGATTGTTTTCCCGTGTGTGTATGTGCAAACTATGTGTTTTTAATGCGCATGTGTTAATCTGTTTGCTGTGGCAAAAGTATATGTTTAAAGCAAGTCTGAGTTTGATGTATTTCAGATGGGATCGCTTTGTCAGCCAGTTGTTGTGTTTGGACTGTCAAGTTGTCTCCCCTGCGTCCCGGATCAGAGATGCACGTGCATGCAGTCTAAATGGAAATAAATCCGTCTGTGTGTGTTTTTATCTATCAGTAATTTTTTCACAAAGTGAAGGTACTAATGGACTGTTCTGTACAATAAACTGTACGAACAATTAACCTGCCATGAAATATATGTGAAGCGTTGATGATGTGACACCTGAATAGGGCAACGCCAGGGTGATGTAAGTGAAAACTGGAACCTGTCCCAAGCATACTTACCTGGCACAGGCTTTACAGTGATCCGCAAGGCTGTGGGCCCGGGGCGAGACCTTTCCATTGCACCTCGGTTTGGTTGACCCCTGCGATCGTCCCAAATGTGGACGACTCGGGTGCGCAATTTATAAGTGTGGGGGACTGCGTTCGCGCTCTCCCCTTGAAAATCAACCCCAAAAATAGATATTTTCAGTTGACACTTCCCCCACTTCCAAATCACTTGAAGATGATTGTTTTCCCGTGTGTGTATGTGCAAACTATGTGTTTTTAATGCGCATGTGTTAATCTGTTTGCTGTGGCAAAAGTATATGTTTAAAGCAAGTCTGAGTTTGATGTATTTCAGATGGGATCGCTTTGTCAGCCAGTTGTTGTGTTTGGACTGTCAAGTTGTCTCCCCTGCGTCCCGGATCAGAGATGCACGTGCATGCAGTCTAAATGGAAATAAATCCGTCTGTGTGTGTTTTTATCTATCAGTAATTTTTTCACAAAGTGAAGGTACTAATGGACTGTTCTGTACAATAAACTGTACGAACAATTAACCTGCCATGAAATATATGTGAAGCGTTGATGATGTGACACCTGAATAGGGCAACGCCAGGGTGATGTAAGTGAAAACTGGAACCTGTCCCAAGCATACTTACCTGGCACAGGCTTTACAGTGATCCGCAAGGCTGTGGGCCCGGGGCGAGACCTTTCCATTGCACCTCGGTTTGGTTGACCCCTGCGATCGTCCCAAATGTGGACGACTCGGGTGCGCAATTTATAAGTGTGGGGGACTGCGTTCGCGCTCTCCCCTTGAAAATCAACCCCAAAAATAGATATTTTCAGTTGACACTTCCCCCACTTCCAAATCACTTGAAGATGATTGTTTTCCCGTGTGTGTATGTGCAAACTATGTGTTTTTAATGCGCATGTGTTAATCTGTTTGCTGTGGCAAAAGTATATGTTTAAAGCAAGTCTGAGTTTGATGTATTTCAGATGGGATCGCTTTGTCAGCCAGTTGTTGTGTTTGGACTGTCAAGTTGTCTCCCCTGCGTCCCGGATCAGAGATGCACGTGCATGCAGTCTAAATGGAAATAAATCCGTCTGTGTGTGTTTTTATCTATCAGTAATTTTTTCACAAAGTGAAGGTACTAATGGACTGTTCTGTACAATAAACTGTACGAACAATTAACCTGCCATGAAATATATGTGAAGCGTTGATGATGTGACACCTGAATAGGGCAACGCCAGGGTGATGTAAGTGAAAACTGGAACCTGTCCCAAGCATACTTACCTGGCACAGGCTTTACAGTGATCCGCAAGGCTGTGGGCCCGGGGCGAGACCTTTCCATTGCACCTCGGTTTGGTTGACCCCTGCGATCGTCCCAAATGTGGACGACTCGGGTGCGCAATTTATAAGTGTGGGGGACTGCGTTCGCGCTCTCCCCTTGAAAATCAACCCCAAAAATAGATATTTTCAGTTGACACTTCCCCCACTTCCAAATCACTTGAAGATGATTGTTTTCCCGTGTGTGTATGTGCAAACTATGTGTTTTTAATGCGCATGTGTTAATCTGTTTGCTGTGGCAAAAGTATATGTTTAAAGCAAGTCTGAGTTTGATGTATTTCAGATGGGATCGCTTTGTCAGCCAGTTGTTGTGTTTGGACTGTCAAGTTGTCTCCCCTGCGTCCCGGATCAGAGATGCACGTGCATGCAGTCTAAATGGAAATAAATCCGTCTGTGTGTGTTTTTATCTATCAGTAATTTTTTCACAAAGTGAAGGTACTAATGGACTGTTCTGTACAATAAACTGTACGAACAATTAACCTGCCATGAAATATATGTGAAGCGTTGATGATGTGACACCTGAATAGGGCAACGCCAGGGTGATGTAAGTGAAAACTGGAACCTGTCCCAAGCATACTTACCTGGCACAGGCTTTACAGTGATCCGCAAGGCTGTGGGCCCGGGGCGAGACCTTTCCATTGCACCTCGTTTTGGTTGACCCCTGCGATCGTCCCAAATGTGGACGACTCGGGTGCGCAATTTATAAGTGTGGGGGACTGCGTTCGCGCTCTCCCCTTGAAAATCAACCCCAAAAATAGATATTTTCAGTTGACACTTCCCCCACTTCCAAATCACTTGAAGATGATTGTTTTCCCGTGTGTGTATGTGCAAACTATGTGTTTTTAATGCGCATGTGTTAATCTGTTTGCTGTGGCAAAAGTATATGTTTAAAGCAAGTCTGAGTTTGATGTATTTCAGATGGGATCGCTTTGTCAGCCAGTTGTTGTGTTTGGACTGTCAAGTTGTCTCCCCTGCGTCCCGGATCAGAGATGCACGTGCATGCAGTCTAAATGGAAATAAATCCGTCTGTGTGTGTTTTTATCTATCAGTAATTTTTTCACAAAGTGAAGGTACTAATGGACTGTTCTGTACAATAAACTGTACGAACAATTAACCTGCCATGAAATATATGTGAAGCGTTGATGATGTGACACCTGAATAGGGCAACGCCAGGGTGATGTAAGTGAAAACTGGAACCTGTCCCAAGCATACTTACCTGGCACAGGCTTTACAGTGATCCGCAAGGCTGTGGGCCCGGGGCGAGACCTTTCCATTGCACCTCGGTTTGGTTGACCCCTGCGATCGTCCCAAATGTGGACGACTCGGGTGCGCAATTTATAAGTGTGGGGGACTGCGTTCGCGCTCTCCCCTTGAAAATCAACCCCAAAAATAGATATTTTCAGTTGACACTTCCCCCACTTCCAAATCACTTGAAGATGATTGTTTTCCCGTGTGTGTATGTGCAAACTATGTGTTTTTAATGCGCATGTGTTAATCTGTTTGCTGTGGCAAAAGTATATGTTTAAAGCAAGTCTGAGTTTGATGTATTTCAGATGGGATCGCTTTGTCAGCCAGTTGTTGTGTTTGGACTGTCAAGTTGTCTCCCCTGCGTCCCGGATCAGAGATGCACGTGCATGCAGTCTAAATGGAAATAAATCCGTCTGTGTGTGTTTTTATCTATCAGTAATTTTTTCACAAAGTGAAGGTACTAATGGACTGTTCTGTACAATAAACTGTACGAACAATTAACCTGCCATGAAATATATGTGAAGCGTTGATGATGTGACACCTGAATAGGGCAACGCCAGGGTGATGTAAGTGAAAACTGGAACCTGTCCCAAGCATACTTACCTGGCACAGGCTTTACAGTGATCCGCAAGGCTGTGGGCCCGGGGCGAGACCTTTCCATTGCACCTCGGTTTGGTTGACCCCTGCGATCGTCCCAAATGTGGACGACTCGGGTGCGCAATTTATAAGTGTGGGGGACTGCGTTCGCGCTCTCCCCTTGAAAATCAACCCCAAAAATAGATATTTTCAGTTGACACTTCCCCCACTTCCAAATCACTTGAAGATGATTGTTTTCCCGTGTGTGTATGTGCAAACTATGTGTTTTTAATGCGCATGTGTTAATCTGTTTGCTGTGGCAAAAGTATATGTTTAAAGCAAGTCTGAGTTTGATGTATTTCAGATGGGATCGCTTTGTCAGCCAGTTGTTGTGTTTGGACTGTCAAGTTGTCTCCCCTGCGTCCCGGATCAGAGATGCACGTGCATGCAGTCTAAATGGAAATAAATCCGTCTGTGTGTGTTTTTATCTATCAGTAATTTTTTCACAAAGTGAAGGTACTAATGGACTGTTCTGTACAATAAACTGTACGAACAATTAACCTGCCATGAAATATATGTGAAGCGTTGATGATGTGACACCTGAATAGGGCAACGCCAGGGTGATGTAAGTGAAAACTGGAACCTGTCCCAAGCATACTTACCTGGCACAGGCTTTACAGTGATCCGCAAGGCTGTGGGCCCGGGGCGAGACCTTTCCATTGCACCTCGGTTTGGTTGACCCCTGCGATCGTCCCAAATGTGGACGACTCGGGTGCGCAATTTATAAGTGTGGGGGACTGCGTTCGCGCTCTCCCCTTGAAAATCAACCCCAAAAATAGATATTTTCAGTTGACACTTCCCCCACTTCCAAATCACTTGAAGATGATTGTTTTCCCGTGTGTGTATGTGCAAACTATGTGTTTTTAATGCGCATGTGTTAATCTGTTTGCTGTGGCAAAAGTATATGTTTAAAGCAAGTCTGAGTTTGATGTATTTCAGATGGGATCGCTTTGTCAGCCAGTTGTTGTGTTTGGACTGTCAAGTTGTCTCCCCTGCGTCCCGGATCAGAGATGCACGTGCATGCAGTCTAAATGGAAATAAATCCGTCTGTGTGTGTTTTTATCTATCAGTAATTTTTTCACAAAGTGAAGGTACTAATGGACTGTTCTGTACAATAAACTGTACGAACAATTAACCTGCCATGAAATATATGTGAAGCGTTGATGATGTGACACCTGAATAGGGCAACGCCAGGGTGATGTAAGTGAAAACTGGAACCTGTCCCAAGCATACTTACCTGGCACAGGCTTTACAGTGATCCGCAAGGCTGTGGGCCCGGGGCGAGACCTTTCCATTGCACCTCGGTTTGGTTGACCCCTGCGATCGTCCCAAATGTGGACGACTCGGTGTGCGCAATTTATAAGTGTGGGGGACTGCGTTCGCGCTCTCCCCTTGAAAATCAACCCCAAAAATAGATATTTTCAGTTGACACTTCCCCCACTTCCAAATCACTTGAAGATGATTGTTTTCCCGTGTGTGTATGTGCAAACTATGTGTTTTTAATGCGCATGTGTTAATCTGTTTGCTGTGGCAAAAGTATATGTTTAAAGCAAGTCTGAGTTTGATGTATTTCAGATGGGATCGCTTTGTCAGCCAGTTGTTGTGTTTGGACTGTCAAGTTGTCTCCCCTGCGTCCCGGATCAGAGATGCACGTGCATGCAGTCTAAATGGAAATAAATCCGTCTGTGTGTGTTTTTATCTATCAGTAATTTTTTCACAAAGTGAAGGTACTAATGGACTGTTCTGTACAATAAACTGTACGAACAATTAACCTGCCATGAAATATATGTGAAGCGTTGATGATGTGACACCTGAATAGGGCAACGCCAGGGTGATGTAAGTGAAAACTGGAACCTGTCCCAAGCATACTTACCTGGCACAGGCTTTACAGTGATCCGCAAGGCTGTGGGCCCGGGGCGAGACCTTTCCATTGCACCTCGGTTTGGTTGACCCCTGCGATCGTCCCAAATGTGGACGACTCGGGTGCGCAATTTATAAGTGTGGGGGACTGCGTTCGCGCTCTCCCCTTGAAAATCAACCCCAAAAATAGATATTTTCAGTTGACACTTCCCCCACTTCCAAATCACTTGAAGATGATTGTTTTCCCGTGTGTGTATGTGCAAACTATGTGTTTTTAATGCGCATGTGTTAATCTGTTTGCTGTGGCAAAAGTATATGTTTAAAGCAAGTCTGAGTTTGATGTATTTCAGATGGGATCGCTTTGTCAGCCAGTTGTTGTGTTTGGACTGTCAAGTTGTCTCCCCTGCGTCCCGGATCAGAGATGCACGTGCATGCAGTCTAAATGGAAATAAATCCGTCTGTGTGTGTTTTTATCTATCAGTAATTTTTTCACAAAGTGAAGGTACTAATGGACTGTTCTGTACAATAAACTGTACGAACAATTAACCTGCCATGAAATATATGTGAAGCGTTGATGATGTGACACCTGAATAGGGCAACGCCAGGGTGATGTAAGTGAAAACTGGAACCTGTCCCAAGCATACTTACCTGGCACAGGCTTTACAGTGATCCGCAAGGCTGTGGGCCCGGGGCGAGACCTTTCCATTGCACCTCGGTTTGGTTGACCCCTGCGATCGTCCCAAATGTGGACGACTCGGGTGCGCAATTTATAAGTGTGGGGGACTGCGTTCGCGCTCTCCCCTTGAAAATCAACCCCAAAAATAGATATTTTCAGTTGACACTTCCCCCACTTCCAAATCACTTGAAGATGATTGTTTTCCCGTGTGTGTATGTGCAAACTATGTGTTTTTAATGCGCATGTGTTAATCTGTTTGCTGTGGCAAAAGTATATGTTTAAAGCAAGTCTGAGTTTGATGTATTTCAGATGGGATCGCTTTGTCAGCCAGTTGTTGTGTTTGGACTGTCAAGTTGTCTCCCCTGCGTCCCGGATCAGAGATGCACGTGCATGCAGTCTAAATGGAAATAAATCCGTCTGTGTGTGTTTTTATCTATCAGTAATTTTTTCACAAAGTGAAGGTACTAATGGACTGTTCTGTACAATAAACTGTACGAACAATTAACCTGCCATGAAATATATGTGAAGCGTTGATGATGTGACACCTGAATAGGGCAACGCCAGGGTGATGTAAGTGAAAACTGGAACCTGTCCCAAGCATACTTACCTGGCACAGGCTTTACAGTGATCCGCAAGGCTGTGGGCCCGGGGCGAGACCTTTCCATTGCACCTCGGTTTGGTTGACCCCTGCGATCGTCCCAAATGTGGACGACTCGGGTGCGCAATTTATAAGTGTGGGGGACTGCGTTCGCGCTCTCCCCTTGAAAATCAACCCCAAAAATAGATATTTTCAGTTGACACTTCCCCCACTTCCAAATCACTTGAAGATGATTGTTTTCCCGTGTGTGTATGTGCAAACTATGTGTTTTTAATGCGCATGTGTTAATCTGTTTGCTGTGGCAAAAGTATATGTTTAAAGCAAGTCTGAGTTTGATGTATTTCAGATGGGATCGCTTTGTCAGCCAGTTGTTGTGTTTGGACTGTCAAGTTGTCTCCCCTGCGTCCCGGATCAGAGATGCACGTGCATGCAGTCTAAATGGAAATAAATCCGTCTGTGTGTGTTTTTATCTATCAGTAATTTTTTCACAAAGTGAAGGTACTAATGGACTGTTCTGTACAATAAACTGTACGAACAATTAACCTGCCATGAAATATATGTGAAGCGTTGATGATGTGACACCTGAATAGGGCAACGCCAGGGTGATGTAAGTGAAAACTGGAACCTGTCCCAAGCATACTTACCTGGCACAGGCTTTACAGTGATCCGCAAGGCTGTGGGCCCGGGGCGAGACCTTTCCATTGCACCTCGGTTTGGTTGACCCCTGCGATCGTCCCAAATGTGGACGACTCGGGTGCGCAATTTATAAGTGTGGGGGACTGCGTTCGCGCTCTCCCCTTGAAAATCAACCCCAAAAATAGATATTTTCAGTTGACACTTCCCCCACTTCCAAATCACTTGAAGATGATTGTTTTCCCGTGTGTGTATGTGCAAACTATGTGTTTTTAATGCGCATGTGTTAATCTGTTTGCTGTGGCAAAAGTATATGTTTAAAGCAAGTCTGAGTTTGATGTATTTCAGATGGGATCGCTTTGTCAGCCAGTTGTTGTGTTTGGACTGTCAAGTTGTCTCCCCTGCGTCCCGGATCAGAGATGCACGTGCATGCAGTCTAAATGGAAATAAATCCGTCTGTGTGTGTTTTTATCTATCAGTAATTTTTTCACAAAGTGAAGGTACTAATGGACTGTTCTGTACAATAAACTGTACGAACAATTAACCTGCCATGAAATATATGTGAAGCGTTGATGATGTGACACCTGAATAGGGCAACGCCAGGGTGATGTAAGTGAAAACTGGAACCTGTCCCAAGCATACTTACCTGGCACAGGCTTTACAGTGATCCGCAAGGCTGTGGGCCCGGGGCGAGACCTTTCCATTGCACCTCGGTTTGGTTGACCCCTGCGATCGTCCCAAATGTGGACGACTCGGGTGCGCAATTTATAAGTGTGGGGGACTGCGTTCGCGCTCTCCCCTTGAAAATCAACCCCAAAAATAGATATTTTCAGTTGACACTTCCCCCACTTCCAAATCACTTGAAGATGATTGTTTTCCCGTGTGTGTATGTGCAAACTATGTGTTTTTAATGCGCATGTGTTAATCTGTTTGCTGTGGCAAAAGTATATGTTTAAAGCAAGTCTGAGTTTGATGTATTTCAGATGGGATCGCTTTGTCAGCCAGTTGTTGTGTTTGGACTGTCAAGTTGTCTCCCCTGCGTCCCGGATCAGAGATGCACGTGCATGCAGTCTAAATGGAAATAAATCCGTCTGTGTGTGTTTTTATCTATCAGTAATTTTTTCACAAAGTGAAGGTACTAATGGACTGTTCTGTACAATAAACTGTACGAACAATTAACCTGCCATGAAATATATGTGAAGCGTTGATGATGTGACACCTGAATAGGGCAACGCCAGGGTGATGTAAGTGAAAACTGGAACCTGTCCCAAGCATACTTACCTGGCACAGGCTTTACAGTGATCCGCAAGGCTGTGGGCCCGGGGCGAGACCTTTCCATTGCACCTCGGTTTGGTTGACCCCTGCGATCGTCCCAAATGTGGACGACTCGGGTGCGCAATTTATAAGTGTGGGGGACTGCGTTCGCGCTCTCCCCTTGAAAATCAACCCCAAAAATAGATATTTTCAGTTGACACTTCCCCCACTTCCAAATCACTTGAAGATGATTGTTTTCCCGTGTGTGTATGTGCAAACTATGTGTTTTTAATGCGCATGTGTTAATCTGTTTGCTGTGGCAAAAGTATATGTTTAAAGCAAGTCTGAGTTTGATGTATTTCAGATGGGATCGCTTTGTCAGCCAGTTGTTGTGTTTGGACTGTCAAGTTGTCTCCCCTGCGTCCCGGATCAGAGATGCACGTGCATGCAGTCTAAATGGAAATAAATCCGTCTGTGTGTGTTTTTATCTATCAGTAATTTTTTCACAAAGTGAAGGTACTAATGGACTGTTCTGTACAATAAACTGTACGAACAATTAACCTGCCATGAAATATATGTGAAGCGTTGATGATGTGACACCTGAATAGGGCAACGCCAGGGTGATGTAAGTGAAAACTGGAACCTGTCCCAAGCATACTTACCTGGCACAGGCTTTACAGTGATCCGCAAGGCTGTGGGCCCGGGGCGAGACCTTTCCATTGCACCTCGGTTTGGTTGACCCCTGCGATCGTCCCAAATGTGGACGACTCGGGTGCGCAATTTATAAGTGTGGGGGACTGCGTTCGCGCTCTCCCCTTGAAAATCAACCCCAAAAATAGATATTTTCAGTTGACACTTCCCCCACTTCCAAATCACTTGAAGATGATTGTTTTCCCGTGTGTGTATGTGCAAACTATGTGTTTTTAATGCGCATGTGTTAATCTGTTTGCTGTGGCAAAAGTATATGTTTAAAGCAAGTCTGAGTTTGATGTATTTCAGATGGGATCGCTTTGTCAGCCAGTTGTTGTGTTTGGACTGTCAAGTTGTCTCCCCTGCGTCCCGGATCAGAGATGCACGTGCATGCAGTCTAAATGGAAATAAATCCGTCTGTGTGTGTTTTTATCTATCAGTAATTTTTTCACAAAGTGAAGGTACTAATGGACTGTTCTGTACAATAAACTGTACGAACAATTAACCTGCCATGAAATATATGTGAAGCGTTGATGATGTGACACCTGAATAGGGCAACGCCAGGGTGATGTAAGTGAAAACTGGAACCTGTCCCAAGCATACTTACCTGGCACAGGCTTTACAGTGATCCGCAAGGCTGTGGGCCCGGGGCGAGACCTTTCCATTGCACCTCGGTTTGGTTGACCCCTGCGATCGTCCCAAATGTGGACGACTCGGGTGCGCAATTTATAAGTGTGGGGGACTGCGTTCGCGCTCTCCCCTTGAAAATCAACCCCAAAAATAGATATTTTCAGTTGACACTTCCCCCACTTCCAAATCACTTGAAGATGATTGTTTTCCCGTGTGTGTATGTGCAAACTATGTGTTTTTAATGCGCATGTGTTAATCTGTTTGCTGTGGCAAAAGTATATGTTTAAAGCAAGTCTGAGTTTGATGTATTTCAGATGGGATCGCTTTGTCAGCCAGTTGTTGTGTTTGGACTGTCAAGTTGTCTCCCCTGCGTCCCGGATCAGAGATGCACGTGCATGCAGTCTAAATGGAAATAAATCCGTCTGTGTGTGTTTTTATCTATCAGTAATTTTTTCACAAAGTGAAGGTACTAATGGACTGTTCTGTACAATAAACTGTACGAACAATTAACCTGCCATGAAATATATGTGAAGCGTTGATGATGTGACACCTGAATAGGGCAACGCCAGGGTGATGTAAGTGAAAACTGGAACCTGTCCCAAGCATACTTACCTGGCACAGGCTTTACAGTGATCCGCAAGGCTGTGGGCCCGGGGCGAGACCTTTCCATTGCACCTCGGTTTGGTTGACCCCTGCGATCGTCCCAAATGTGGACGACTCGGGTGCGCAATTTATAAGTGTGGGGGACTGCGTTCGCGCTCTCCCCTTGAAAATCAACCCCAAAAATAGATATTTTCAGTTGACACTTCCCCCACTTCCAAATCACTTGAAGATGATTGTTTTCCCGTGTGTGTATGTGCAAACTATGTGTTTTTAATGCGCATGTGTTAATCTGTTTGCTGTGGCAAAAGTATATGTTTAAAGCAAGTCTGAGTTTGATGTATTTCAGATGGGATCGCTTTGTCAGCCAGTTGTTGTGTTTGGACTGTCAAGTTGTCTCCCCTGCGTCCCGGATCAGAGATGCACGTGCATGCAGTCTAAATGGAAATAAATCCGTCTGTGTGTGTTTTTATCTATCAGTAATTTTTTCACAAAGTGAAGGTACTAATGGACTGTTCTGTACAATAAACTGTACGAACAATTAACCTGCCATGAAATATATGTGAAGCGTTGATGATGTGACACCTGAATAGGGCAACGCCAGGGTGATGTAAGTGAAAACTGGAACCTGTCCCAAGCATACTTACCTGGCACAGGCTTTACAGTGATCCGCAAGGCTGTGGGCCCGGGGCGAGACCTTTCCATTGCACCTCGGTTTGGTTGACCCCTGCGATCGTCCCAAATGTGGACGACTCGGGTGCGCAATTTATAAGTGTGGGGGACTGCGTTCGCGCTCTCCCCTTGAAAATCAACCCCAAAAATAGATATTTTCAGTTGACACTTCCCCCACTTCCAAATCACTTGAAGATGATTGTTTTCCCGTGTGTGTATGTGCAAACTATGTGTTTTTAATGCGCATGTGTTAATCTGTTTGCTGTGGCAAAAGTATATGTTTAAAGCAAGTCTGAGTTTGATGTATTTCAGATGGGATCGCTTTGTCAGCCAGTTGTTGTGTTTGGACTGTCAAGTTGTCTCCCCTGCGTCCCGGATCAGAGATGCACGTGCATGCAGTCTAAATGGAAATAAATCCGTCTGTGTGTGTTTTTATCTATCAGTAATTTTTTCACAAAGTGAAGGTACTAATGGACTGTTCTGTACAATAAACTGTACGAACAATTAACCTGCCATGAAATATATGTGAAGCGTTGATGATGTGACACCTGAATAGGGCAACGCCAGGGTGATGTAAGTGAAAACTGGAACCTGTCCCAAGCATACTTACCTGGCACAGGCTTTACAGTGATCCGCAAGGCTGTGGGCCCGGGGCGAGACCTTTCCATTGCACCTCGGTTTGGTTGACCCCTGCGATCGTCCCAAATGTGGACGACTCGGGTGCGCAATTTATAAGTGTGGGGGACTGCGTTCGCGCTCTCCCCTTGAAAATCAACCCCAAAAATAGATATTTTCAGTTGACACTTCCCCCACTTCCAAATCACTTGAAGATGATTGTTTTCCCGTGTGTGTATGTGCAAACTATGTGTTTTTAATGCGCATGTGTTAATCTGTTTGCTGTGGCAAAAGTATATGTTTAAAGCAAGTCTGAGTTTGATGTATTTCAGATGGGATCGCTTTGTCAGCCAGTTGTTGTGTTTGGACTGTCAAGTTGTCTCCCCTGCGTCCCGGATCAGAGATGCACGTGCATGCAGTCTAAATGGAAATAAATCCGTCTGTGTGTGTTTTTATCTATCAGTAATTTTTTCACAAAGTGAAGGTACTAATGGACTGTTCTGTACAATAAACTGTACGAACAATTAACCTGCCATGAAATATATGTGAAGCGTTGATGATGTGACACCTGAATAGGGCAACGCCAGGGTGATGTAAGTGAAAACTGGAACCTGTCCCAAGCATACTTACCTGGCACAGGCTTTACAGTGATCCGCAAGGCTGTGGGCCCGGGGCGAGACCTTTCCATTGCACCTCGGTTTGGTTGACCCCTGCGATCGTCCCAAATGTGGACGACTCGGTGTGCGCAATTTATAAGTGTGGGGGACTGCGTTCGCGCTCTCCCCTTGAAAATCAACCCCAAAAATAGATATTTTCAGTTGACACTTCCCCCACTTCCAAATCACTTGAAGATGATTGTTTTCCCGTGTGTGTATGTGCAAACTATGTGTTTTTAATGCGCATGTGTTAATCTGTTTGCTGTGGCAAAAGTATATGTTTAAAGCAAGTCTGAGTTTGATGTATTTCAGATGGGATCGCTTTGTCAGCCAGTTGTTGTGTTTGGACTGTCAAGTTGTCTCCCCTGCGTCCCGGATCAGAGATGCACGTGCATGCAGTCTAAATGGAAATAAATCCGTCTGTGTGTGTTTTTATCTATCAGTAATTTTTTCACAAAGTGAAGGTACTAATGGACTGTTCTGTACAATAAACTGTACGAACAATTAACCTGCCATGAAATATATGTGAAGCGTTGATGATGTGACACCTGAATAGGGCAACGCCAGGGTGATGTAAGTGAAAACTGGAACCTGTCCCAAGCATACTTACCTGGCACAGGCTTTACAGTGATCCGCAAGGCTGTGGGCCCGGGGCGAGACCTTTCCATTGCACCTCGGTTTGGTTGACCCCTGCGATCGTCCCAAATGTGGACGACTCGGGTGCGCAATTTATAAGTGTGGGGGACTGCGTTCGCGCTCTCCCCTTGAAAATCAACCCCAAAAATAGATATTTTCAGTTGACACTTCCCCCACTTCCAAATCACTTGAAGATGATTGTTTTCCCGTGTGTGTATGTGCAAACTATGTGTTTTTAATGCGCATGTGTTAATCTGTTTGCTGTGGCAAAAGTATATGTTTAAAGCAAGTCTGAGTTTGATGTATTTCAGATGGGATCGCTTTGTCAGCCAGTTGTTGTGTTTGGACTGTCAAGTTGTCTCCCCTGCGTCCCGGATCAGAGATGCACGTGCATGCAGTCTAAATGGAAATAAATCCGTCTGTGTGTGTTTTTATCTATCAGTAATTTTTTCACAAAGTGAAGGTACTAATGGACTGTTCTGTACAATAAACTGTACGAACAATTAACCTGCCATGAAATATATGTGAAGCGTTGATGATGTGACACCTGAATAGGGCAACGCCAGGGTGATGTAAGTGAAAACTGGAACCTGTCCCAAGCATACTTACCTGGCACAGGCTTTACAGTGATCCGCAAGGCTGTGGGCCCGGGGCGAGACCTTTCCATTGCACCTCGGTTTGGTTGACCCCTGCGATCGTCCCAAATGTGGACGACTCGGGTGCGCAATTTATAAGTGTGGGGGACTGCGTTCGCGCTCTCCCCTTGAAAATCAACCCCAAAAATAGATATTTTCAGTTGACACTTCCCCCACTTCCAAATCACTTGAAGATGATTGTTTTCCCGTGTGTGTATGTGCAAACTATGTGTTTTTAATGCGCATGTGTTAATCTGTTTGCTGTGGCAAAAGTATATGTTTAAAGCAAGTCTGAGTTTGATGTATTTCAGATGGGATCGCTTTGTCAGCCAGTTGTTGTGTTTGGACTGTCAAGTTGTCTCCCCTGCGTCCCGGATCAGAGATGCACGTGCATGCAGTCTAAATGGAAATAAATCCGTCTGTGTGTGTTTTTATCTATCAGTAATTTTTTCACAAAGTGAAGGTACTAATGGACTGTTCTGTACAATAAACTGTACGAACAATTAACCTGCCATGAAATATATGTGAAGCGTTGATGATGTGACACCTGAATAGGGCAACGCCAGGGTGATGTAAGTGAAAACTGGAACCTGTCCCAAGCATACTTACCTGGCACAGGCTTTACAGTGATCCGCAAGGCTGTGGGCCCGGGGCGAGACCTTTCCATTGCACCTCGGTTTGGTTGACCCCTGCGATCGTCCCAAATGTGGACGACTCGGGTGCGCAATTTATAAGTGTGGGGGACTGCGTTCGCGCTCTCCCCTTGAAAATCAACCCCAAAAATAGATATTTTCAGTTGACACTTCCCCCACTTCCAAATCACTTGAAGATGATTGTTTTCCCGTGTGTGTATGTGCAAACTATGTGTTTTTAATGCGCATGTGTTAATCTGTTTGCTGTGGCAAAAGTATATGTTTAAAGCAAGTCTGAGTTTGATGTATTTCAGATGGGATCGCTTTGTCAGCCAGTTGTTGTGTTTGGACTGTCAAGTTGTCTCCCCTGCGTCCCGGATCAGAGATGCACGTGCATGCAGTCTAAATGGAAATAAATCCGTCTGTGTGTGTTTTTATCTATCAGTAATTTTTTCACAAAGTGAAGGTACTAATGGACTGTTCTGTACAATAAACTGTACGAACAATTAACCTGCCATGAAATATATGTGAAGCGTTGATGATGTGACACCTGAATAGGGCAACGCCAGGGTGATGTAAGTGAAAACTGGAACCTGTCCCAAGCATACTTACCTGGCACAGGCTTTACAGTGATCCGCAAGGCTGTGGGCCCGGGGCGAGACCTTTCCATTGCACCTCGGTTTGGTTGACCCCTGCGATCGTCCCAAATGTGGACGACTCGGGTGCGCAATTTATAAGTGTGGGGGACTGCGTTCGCGCTCTCCCCTTGAAAATCAACCCCAAAAATAGATATTTTCAGTTGACACTTCCCCCACTTCCAAATCACTTGAAGATGATTGTTTTCCCGTGTGTGTATGTGCAAACTATGTGTTTTTAATGCGCATGTGTTAATCTGTTTGCTGTGGCAAAAGTATATGTTTAAAGCAAGTCTGAGTTTGATGTATTTCAGATGGGATCGCTTTGTCAGCCAGTTGTTGTGTTTGGACTGTCAAGTTGTCTCCCCTGCGTCCCGGATCAGAGATGCACGTGCATGCAGTCTAAATGGAAATAAATCCGTCTGTGTGTGTTTTTATCTATCAGTAATTTTTTCACAAAGTGAAGGTACTAATGGACTGTTCTGTACAATAAACTGTACGAACAATTAACCTGCCATGAAATATATGTGAAGCGTTGATGATGTGACACCTGAATAGGGCAACGCCAGGGTGATGTAAGTGAAAACTGGAACCTGTCCCAAGCATACTTACCTGGCACAGGCTTTACAGTGATCCGCAAGGCTGTGGGCCCGGGGCGAGACCTTTCCATTGCACCTCGGTTTGGTTGACCCCTGCGATCGTCCCAAATGTGGACGACTCGGGTGCGCAATTTATAAGTGTGGGGGACTGCGTTCGCGCTCTCCCCTTGAAAATCAACCCCAAAAATAGATATTTTCAGTTGACACTTCCCCCACTTCCAAATCACTTGAAGATGATTGTTTTCCCGTGTGTGTATGTGCAAACTATGTGTTTTTAATGCGCATGTGTTAATCTGTTTGCTGTGGCAAAAGTATATGTTTAAAGCAAGTCTGAGTTTGATGTATTTCAGATGGGATCGCTTTGTCAGCCAGTTGTTGTGTTTGGACTGTCAAGTTGTCTCCCCTGCGTCCCGGATCAGAGATGCACGTGCATGCAGTCTAAATGGAAATAAATCCGTCTGTGTGTGTTTTTATCTATCAGTAATTTTTTCACAAAGTGAAGGTACTAATGGACTGTTCTGTACAATAAACTGTACGAACAATTAACCTGCCATGAAATATATGTGAAGCGTTGATGATGTGACACCTGAATAGGGCAACGCCAGGGTGATGTAAGTGAAAACTGGAACCTGTCCCAAGCATACTTACCTGGCACAGGCTTTACAGTGATCCGCAAGGCTGTGGGCCCGGGGCGAGACCTTTCCATTGCACCTCGGTTTGGTTGACCCCTGCGATCGTCCCAAATGTGGACGACTCGGGTGCGCAATTTATAAGTGTGGGGGACTGCGTTCGCGCTCTCCCCTTGAAAATCAACCCCAAAAATAGATATTTTCAGTTGACACTTCCCCCACTTCCAAATCACTTGAAGATGATTGTTTTCCCGTGTGTGTATGTGCAAACTATGTGTTTTTAATGCGCATGTGTTAATCTGTTTGCTGTGGCAAAAGTATATGTTTAAAGCAAGTCTGAGTTTGATGTATTTCAGATGGGATCGCTTTGTCAGCCAGTTGTTGTGTTTGGACTGTCAAGTTGTCTCCCCTGCGTCCCGGATCAGAGATGCACGTGCATGCAGTCTAAATGGAAATAAATCCGTCTGTGTGTGTTTTTATCTATCAGTAATTTTTTCACAAAGTGAAGGTACTAATGGACTGTTCTGTACAATAAACTGTACGAACAATTAACCTGCCATGAAATATATGTGAAGCGTTGATGATGTGACACCTGAATAGGGCAACGCCAGGGTGATGTAAGTGAAAACTGGAACCTGTCCCAAGCATACTTACCTGGCACAGGCTTTACAGTGATCCGCAAGGCTGTGGGCCCGGGGCGAGACCTTTCCATTGCACCTCGGTTTGGTTGACCCCTGCGATCGTCCCAAATGTGGACGACTCGGGTGCGCAATTTATAAGTGTGGGGGACTGCGTTCGCGCTCTCCCCTTGAAAATCAACCCCAAAAATAGATATTTTCAGTTGACACTTCCC
Source organism: Haliotis asinina (assembly GCF_037392515.1). Classification (NCBI taxonomy): domain Eukaryota; kingdom Metazoa; phylum Mollusca; class Gastropoda; order Lepetellida; family Haliotidae; genus Haliotis; species Haliotis asinina. The sequence goes on from NW_027133952.1 coordinate 36,951, forward strand.
CCACTTCCAAATCACTTGAAGATGATTGTTTTCCCGTGTGTGTATGTGCAAACTATGTGTTTTTAATGCGCATGTGTTAATCTGTTTGCTGTGGCAAAAGTATATGTTTAAAGCAAGTCTGAGTTTGATGTATTTCAGATGGGATCGCTTTGTCAGCCAGTTGTTGTGTTTGGACTGTCAAGTTGTCTCCCCTGCGTCCCGGATCAGAGATGCACGTGCATGCAGTCTAAATGGAAATAAATCCGTCTGTGTGTGTTTTTATCTATCAGTAATTTTTTCACAAAGTGAAGGTACTAATGGACTGTTCTGTACAATAAACTGTACGAACAATTAACCTGCCATGAAATATATGTGAAGCGTTGATGATGTGACACCTGAATAGGGCAACGCCAGGGTGATGTAAGTGAAAACTGGAACCTGTCCCAAGCATACTTACCTGGCACAGGCTTTACAGTGATCCGCAAGGCTGTGGGCCCGGGGCGAGACCTTTCCATTGCACCTCGGTTTGGTTGACCCCTGCGATCGTCCCAAATGTGGACGACTCGGGTGCGCAATTTATAAGTGTGGGGGACTGCGTTCGCGCTCTCCCCTTGAAAATCAACCCCAAAAATAGATATTTTCAGTTGACACTTCCCCCACTTCCAAATCACTTGAAGATGATTGTTTTCCCGTGTGTGTATGTGCAAACTATGTGTTTTTAATGCGCATGTGTTAATCTGTTTGCTGTGGCAAAAGTATATGTTTAAAGCAAGTCTGAGTTTGATGTATTTCAGATGGGATCGCTTTGTCAGCCAGTTGTTGTGTTTGGACTGTCAAGTTGTCTCCCCTGCGTCCCGGATCAGAGATGCACGTGCATGCAGTCTAAATGGAAATAAATCCGTCTGTGTGTGTTTTTATCTATCAGTAATTTTTTCACAAAGTGAAGGTACTAATGGACTGTTCTGTACAATAAACTGTACGAACAATTAACCTGCCATGAAATATATGTGAAGCGTTGATGATGTGACACCTGAATAGGGCAACGCCAGGGTGATGTAAGTGAAAACTGGAACCTGTCCCAAGCATACTTACCTGGCACAGGCTTTACAGTGATCCGCAAGGCTGTGGGCCCGGGGCGAGACCTTTCCATTGCACCTCGGTTTGGTTGACCCCTGCGATCGTCCCAAATGTGGACGACTCGGGTGCGCAATTTATAAGTGTGGGGGACTGCGTTCGCGCTCTCCCCTTGAAAATCAACCCCAAAAATAGATATTTTCAGTTGACACTTCCCCCACTTCCAAATCACTTGAAGATGATTGTTTTCCCGTGTGTGTATGTGCAAACTATGTGTTTTTAATGCGCATGTGTTAATCTGTTTGCTGTGGCAAAAGTATATGTTTAAAGCAAGTCTGAGTTTGATGTATTTCAGATGGGATCGCTTTGTCAGCCAGTTGTTGTGTTTGGACTGTCAAGTTGTCTCCCCTGCGTCCCGGATCAGAGATGCACGTGCATGCAGTCTAAATGGAAATAAATCCGTCTGTGTGTGTTTTTATCTATCAGTAATTTTTTCACAAAGTGAAGGTACTAATGGACTGTTCTGTACAATAAACTGTACGAACAATTAACCTGCCATGAAATATATGTGAAGCGTTGATGATGTGACACCTGAATAGGGCAACGCCAGGGTGATGTAAGTGAAAACTGGAACCTGTCCCAAGCATACTTACCTGGCACAGGCTTTACAGTGATCCGCAAGGCTGTGGGCCCGGGGCGAGACCTTTCCATTGCACCTCGGTTTGGTTGACCCCTGCGATCGTCCCAAATGTGGACGACTCGGGTGCGCAATTTATAAGTGTGGGGGACTGCGTTCGCGCTCTCCCCTTGAAAATCAACCCCAAAAATAGATATTTTCAGTTGACACTTCCCCCACTTCCAAATCACTTGAAGATGATTGTTTTCCCGTGTGTGTATGTGCAAACTATGTGTTTTTAATGCGCATGTGTTAATCTGTTTGCTGTGGCAAAAGTATATGTTTAAAGCAAGTCTGAGTTTGATGTATTTCAGATGGGATCGCTTTGTCAGCCAGTTGTTGTGTTTGGACTGTCAAGTTGTCTCCCCTGCGTCCCGGATCAGAGATGCACGTGCATGCAGTCTAAATGGAAATAAATCCGTCTGTGTGTGTTTTTATCTATCAGTAATTTTTTCACAAAGTGAAGGTACTAATGGACTGTTCTGTACAATAAACTGTACGAACAATTAACCTGCCATGAAATATATGTGAAGCGTTGATGATGTGACACCTGAATAGGGCAACGCCAGGGTGATGTAAGTGAAAACTGGAACCTGTCCCAAGCATACTTACCTGGCACAGGCTTTACAGTGATCCGCAAGGCTGTGGGCCCGGGGCGAGACCTTTCCATTGCACCTCGGTTTGGTTGACCCCTGCGATCGTCCCAAATGTGGACGACTCGGGTGCGCAATTTATAAGTGTGGGGGACTGCGTTCGCGCTCTCCCCTTGAAAATCAACCCCAAAAATAGATATTTTCAGTTGACACTTCCCCCACTTCCAAATCACTTGAAGATGATTGTTTTCCCGTGTGTGTATGTGCAAACTATGTGTTTTTAATGCGCATGTGTTAATCTGTTTGCTGTGGCAAAAGTATATGTTTAAAGCAAGTCTGAGTTTGATGTATTTCAGATGGGATCGCTTTGTCAGCCAGTTGTTGTGTTTGGACTGTCAAGTTGTCTCCCCTGCGTCCCGGATCAGAGATGCACGTGCATGCAGTCTAAATGGAAATAAATCCGTCTGTGTGTGTTTTTATCTATCAGTAATTTTTTCACAAAGTGAAGGTACTAATGGACTGTTCTGTACAATAAACTGTACGAACAATTAACCTGCCATGAAATATATGTGAAGCGTTGATGATGTGACACCTGAATAGGGCAACGCCAGGGTGATGTAAGTGAAAACTGGAACCTGTCCCAAGCATACTTACCTGGCACAGGCTTTACAGTGATCCGCAAGGCTGTGGGCCCGGGGCGAGACCTTTCCATTGCACCTCGGTTTGGTTGACCCCTGCGATCGTCCCAAATGTGGACGACTCGGGTGCGCAATTTATAAGTGTGGGGGACTGCGTTCGCGCTCTCCCCTTGAAAATCAACCCCAAAAATAGATATTTTCAGTTGACACTTCCCCCACTTCCAAATCACTTGAAGATGATTGTTTTCCCGTGTGTGTATGTGCAAACTATGTGTTTTTAATGCGCATGTGTTAATCTGTTTGCTGTGGCAAAAGTATATGTTTAAAGCAAGTCTGAGTTTGATGTATTTCAGATGGGATCGCTTTGTCAGCCAGTTGTTGTGTTTGGACTGTCAAGTTGTCTCCCCTGCGTCCCGGATCAGAGATGCACGTGCATGCAGTCTAAATGGAAATAAATCCGTCTGTGTGTGTTTTTATCTATCAGTAATTTTTTCACAAAGTGAAGGTACTAATGGACTGTTCTGTACAATAAACTGTACGAACAATTAACCTGCCATGAAATATATGTGAAGCGTTGATGATGTGACACCTGAATAGGGCAACGCCAGGGTGATGTAAGTGAAAACTGGAACCTGTCCCAAGCATACTTACCTGGCACAGGCTTTACAGTGATCCGCAAGGCTGTGGGCCCGGGGCGAGACCTTTCCATTGCACCTCGGTTTGGTTGACCCCTGCGATCGTCCCAAATGTGGACGACTCGGGTGCGCAATTTATAAGTGTGGGGGACTGCGTTCGCGCTCTCCCCTTGAAAATCAACCCCAAAAATAGATATTTTCAGTTGACACTTCCCCCACTTCCAAATCACTTGAAGATGATTGTTTTCCCGTGTGTGTATGTGCAAACTATGTGTTTTTAATGCGCATGTGTTAATCTGTTTGCTGTGGCAAAAGTATATGTTTAAAGCAAGTCTGAGTTTGATGTATTTCAGATGGGATCGCTTTGTCAGCCAGTTGTTGTGTTTGGACTGTCAAGTTGTCTCCCCTGCGTCCCGGATCAGAGATGCACGTGCATGCAGTCTAAATGGAAATAAATCCGTCTGTGTGTGTTTTTATCTATCAGTAATTTTTTCACAAAGTGAAGGTACTAATGGACTGTTCTGTACAATAAACTGTACGAACAATTAACCTGCCATGAAATATATGTGAAGCGTTGATGATGTGACACCTGAATAGGGCAACGCCAGGGTGATGTAAGTGAAAACTGGAACCTGTCCCAAGCATACTTACCTGGCACAGGCTTTACAGTGATCCGCAAGGCTGTGGGCCCGGGGCGAGACCTTTCCATTGCACCTCGGTTTGGTTGACCCCTGCGATCGTCCCAAATGTGGACGACTCGGGTGCGCAATTTATAAGTGTGGGGGACTGCGTTCGCGCTCTCCCCTTGAAAATCAACCCCAAAAATAGATATTTTCAGTTGACACTTCCCCCACTTCCAAATCACTTGAAGATGATTGTTTTCCCGTGTGTGTATGTGCAAACTATGTGTTTTTAATGCGCATGTGTTAATCTGTTTGCTGTGGCAAAAGTATATGTTTAAAGCAAGTCTGAGTTTGATGTATTTCAGATGGGATCGCTTTGTCAGCCAGTTGTTGTGTTTGGACTGTCAAGTTGTCTCCCCTGCGTCCCGGATCAGAGATGCACGTGCATGCAGTCTAAATGGAAATAAATCCGTCTGTGTGTGTTTTTATCTATCAGTAATTTTTTCACAAAGTGAAGGTACTAATGGACTGTTCTGTACAATAAACTGTACGAACAATTAACCTGCCATGAAATATATGTGAAGCGTTGATGATGTGACACCTGAATAGGGCAACGCCAGGGTGATGTAAGTGAAAACTGGAACCTGTCCCAAGCATACTTACCTGGCACAGGCTTTACAGTGATCCGCAAGGCTGTGGGCCCGGGGCGAGACCTTTCCATTGCACCTCGGTTTGGTTGACCCCTGCGATCGTCCCAAATGTGGACGACTCGGGTGCGCAATTTATAAGTGTGGGGGACTGCGTTCGCGCTCTCCCCTTGAAAATCAACCCCAAAAATAGATATTTTCAGTTGACACTTCCCCCACTTCCAAATCACTTGAAGATGATTGTTTTCCCGTGTGTGTATGTGCAAACTATGTGTTTTTAATGCGCATGTGTTAATCTGTTTGCTGTGGCAAAAGTATATGTTTAAAGCAAGTCTGAGTTTGATGTATTTCAGATGGGATCGCTTTGTCAGCCAGTTGTTGTGTTTGGACTGTCAAGTTGTCTCCCCTGCGTCCCGGATCAGAGATGCACGTGCATGCAGTCTAAATGGAAATAAATCCGTCTGTGTGTGTTTTTATCTATCAGTAATTTTTTCACAAAGTGAAGGTACTAATGGACTGTTCTGTACAATAAACTGTACGAACAATTAACCTGCCATGAAATATATGTGAAGCGTTGATGATGTGACACCTGAATAGGGCAACGCCAGGGTGATGTAAGTGAAAACTGGAACCTGTCCCAAGCATACTTACCTGGCACAGGCTTTACAGTGATCCGCAAGGCTGTGGGCCCGGGGCGAGACCTTTCCATTGCACCTCGGTTTGGTTGACCCCTGCGATCGTCCCAAATGTGGACGACTCGGGTGCGCAATTTATAAGTGTGGGGGACTGCGTTCGCGCTCTCCCCTTGAAAATCAACCCCAAAAATAGATATTTTCAGTTGACACTTCCCCCACTTCCAAATCACTTGAAGATGATTGTTTTCCCGTGTGTGTATGTGCAAACTATGTGTTTTTAATGCGCATGTGTTAATCTGTTTGCTGTGGCAAAAGTATATGTTTAAAGCAAGTCTGAGTTTGATGTATTTCAGATGGGATCGCTTTGTCAGCCAGTTGTTGTGTTTGGACTGTCAAGTTGTCTCCCCTGCGTCCCGGATCAGAGATGCACGTGCATGCAGTCTAAATGGAAATAAATCCGTCTGTGTGTGTTTTTATCTATCAGTAATTTTTTCACAAAGTGAAGGTACTAATGGACTGTTCTGTACAATAAACTGTACGAACAATTAACCTGCCATGAAATATATGTGAAGCGTTGATGATGTGACACCTGAATAGGGCAACGCCAGGGTGATGTAAGTGAAAACTGGAACCTGTCCCAAGCATACTTACCTGGCACAGGCTTTACAGTGATCCGCAAGGCTGTGGGCCCGGGGCGAGACCTTTCCATTGCACCTCGGTTTGGTTGACCCCTGCGATCGTCCCAAATGTGGACGACTCGGGTGCGCAATTTATAAGTGTGGGGGACTGCGTTCGCGCTCTCCCCTTGAAAATCAACCCCAAAAATAGATATTTTCAGTTGACACTTCCCCCACTTCCAAATCACTTGAAGATGATTGTTTTCCCGTGTGTGTATGTGCAAACTATGTGTTTTTAATGCGCATGTGTTAATCTGTTTGCTGTGGCAAAAGTATATGTTTAAAGCAAGTCTGAGTTTGATGTATTTCAGATGGGATCGCTTTGTCAGCCAGTTGTTGTGTTTGGACTGTCAAGTTGTCTCCCCTGCGTCCCGGATCAGAGATGCACGTGCATGCAGTCTAAATGGAAATAAATCCGTCTGTGTGTGTTTTTATCTATCAGTAATTTTTTCACAAAGTGAAGGTACTAATGGACTGTTCTGTACAATAAACTGTACGAACAATTAACCTGCCATGAAATATATGTGAAGCGTTGATGATGTGACACCTGAATAGGGCAACGCCAGGGTGATGTAAGTGAAAACTGGAACCTGTCCCAAGCATACTTACCTGGCACAGGCTTTACAGTGATCCGCAAGGCTGTGGGCCCGGGGCGAGACCTTTCCATTGCACCTCGGTTTGGTTGACCCCTGCGATCGTCCCAAATGTGGACGACTCGGGTGCGCAATTTATAAGTGTGGGGGACTGCGTTCGCGCTCTCCCCTTGAAAATCAACCCCAAAAATAGATATTTTCAGTTGACACTTCCCCCACTTCCAAATCACTTGAAGATGATTGTTTTCCCGTGTGTGTATGTGCAAACTATGTGTTTTTAATGCGCATGTGTTAATCTGTTTGCTGTGGCAAAAGTATATGTTTAAAGCAAGTCTGAGTTTGATGTATTTCAGATGGGATCGCTTTGTCAGCCAGTTGTTGTGTTTGGACTGTCAAGTTGTCTCCCCTGCGTCCCGGATCAGAGATGCACGTGCATGCAGTCTAAATGGAAATAAATCCGTCTGTGTGTGTTTTTATCTATCAGTAATTTTTTCACAAAGTGAAGGTACTAATGGACTGTTCTGTACAATAAACTGTACGAACAATTAACCTGCCATGAAATATATGTGAAGCGTTGATGATGTGACACCTGAATAGGGCAACGCCAGGGTGATGTAAGTGAAAACTGGAACCTGTCCCAAGCATACTTACCTGGCACAGGCTTTACAGTGATCCGCAAGGCTGTGGGCCCGGGGCGAGACCTTTCCATTGCACCTCGGTTTGGTTGACCCCTGCGATCGTCCCAAATGTGGACGACTCGGTGTGCGCAATTTATAAGTGTGGGGGACTGCGTTCGCGCTCTCCCCTTGAAAATCAACCCCAAAAATAGATATTTTCAGTTGACACTTCCCCCACTTCCAAATCACTTGAAGATGATTGTTTTCCCGTGTGTGTATGTGCAAACTATGTGTTTTTAATGCGCATGTGTTAATCTGTTTGCTGTGGCAAAAGTATATGTTTAAAGCAAGTCTGAGTTTGATGTATTTCAGATGGGATCGCTTTGTCAGCCAGTTGTTGTGTTTGGACTGTCAAGTTGTCTCCCCTGCGTCCCGGATCAGAGATGCACGTGCATGCAGTCTAAATGGAAATAAATCCGTCTGTGTGTGTTTTTATCTATCAGTAATTTTTTCACAAAGTGAAGGTACTAATGGACTGTTCTGTACAATAAACTGTACGAACAATTAACCTGCCATGAAATATATGTGAAGCGTTGATGATGTGACACCTGAATAGGGCAACGCCAGGGTGATGTAAGTGAAAACTGGAACCTGTCCCAAGCATACTTACCTGGCACAGGCTTTACAGTGATCCGCAAGGCTGTGGGCCCGGGGCGAGACCTTTCCATTGCACCTCGGTTTGGTTGACCCCTGCGATCGTCCCAAATGTGGACGACTCGGGTGCGCAATTTATAAGTGTGGGGGACTGCGTTCGCGCTCTCCCCTTGAAAATCAACCCCAAAAATAGATATTTTCAGTTGACACTTCCCCCACTTCCAAATCACTTGAAGATGATTGTTTTCCCGTGTGTGTATGTGCAAACTATGTGTTTTTAATGCGCATGTGTTAATCTGTTTGCTGTGGCAAAAGTATATGTTTAAAGCAAGTCTGAGTTTGATGTATTTCAGATGGGATCGCTTTGTCAGCCAGTTGTTGTGTTTGGACTGTCAAGTTGTCTCCCCTGCGTCCCGGATCAGAGATGCACGTGCATGCAGTCTAAATGGAAATAAATCCGTCTGTGTGTGTTTTTATCTATCAGTAATTTTTTCACAAAGTGAAGGTACTAATGGACTGTTCTGTACAATAAACTGTACGAACAATTAACCTGCCATGAAATATATGTGAAGCGTTGATGATGTGACACCTGAATAGGGCAACGCCAGGGTGATGTAAGTGAAAACTGGAACCTGTCCCAAGCATACTTACCTGGCACAGGCTTTACAGTGATCCGCAAGGCTGTGGGCCCGGGGCGAGACCTTTCCATTGCACCTCGGTTTGGTTGACCCCTGCGATCGTCCCAAATGTGGACGACTCGGGTGCGCAATTTATAAGTGTGGGGGACTGCGTTCGCGCTCTCCCCTTGAAAATCAACCCCAAAAATAGATATTTTCAGTTGACACTTCCCCCACTTCCAAATCACTTGAAGATGATTGTTTTCCCGTGTGTGTATGTGCAAACTATGTGTTTTTAATGCGCATGTGTTAATCTGTTTGCTGTGGCAAAAGTATATGTTTAAAGCAAGTCTGAGTTTGATGTATTTCAGATGGGATCGCTTTGTCAGCCAGTTGTTGTGTTTGGACTGTCAAGTTGTCTCCCCTGCGTCCCGGATCAGAGATGCACGTGCATGCAGTCTAAATGGAAATAAATCCGTCTGTGTGTGTTTTTATCTATCAGTAATTTTTTCACAAAGTGAAGGTACTAATGGACTGTTCTGTACAATAAACTGTACGAACAATTAACCTGCCATGAAATATATGTGAAGCGTTGATGATGTGACACCTGAATAGGGCAACGCCAGGGTGATGTAAGTGAAAACTGGAACCTGTCCCAAGCATACTTACCTGGCACAGGCTTTACAGTGATCCGCAAGGCTGTGGGCCCGGGGC
>NW_027133953.1:0-45270 GCF_037392515.1 Haliotis asinina
ACATCATCAACGCTTCACATATATTTCATGGCAGGTTAATTGTTCGTACAGTTTATTGTACAGAACAGTCCATTAGTACCTTCACTTTGTGAAAAAATTACTGATAGATAAAAACACACACAGACGGATTTATTTCCATTTAGACTGCATGCACGTGCATCTCTGATCCGGGACGCAGGGGAGACAACTTGACAGTCCAAACACAACAACTGGCTGACAAAGCGATCCCATCTGAAATACATCAAACTCAGACTTGCTTTAAACATATACTTTTGCCACAGCAAACAGATTAACACATGCGCATTAAAAACACATAGTTTGCACATACACACACGGGAAAACAATCATCTTCAAGTGATTTGGAAGTGGGGGAAGTGTCAACTGAAAATATCTATTTTTGGGGTTGATTTTCAAGGGGAGAGCGCGAACGCAGTCCCCCACACTTATAAATTGCGCACCCGAGTCGTCCACATTTGGGACGATCGCAGGGGTCAACCAAACCGAGGTGCAATGGAAAGGTCTCGCCCCGGGCCCACAGCCTTGCGGATCACTGTAAAGCCTGTGCCAGGTAAGTATGCTTGGGACAGGTTCCAGTTTTCACTTACATCACCCTGGCGTTGCCCTATTCAGGTGTCACATCATCAACGCTTCACATATATTTCATGGCAGGTTAATTGTTCGTACAGTTTATTGTACAGAACAGTCCATTAGTACCTTCACTTTGTGAAAAAATTACTGATAGATAAAAACACACACAGACGGATTTATTTCCATTTAGACTGCATGCACGTGCATCTCTGATCCGGGACGCAGGGGAGACAACTTGACAGTCCAAACACAACAACTGGCTGACAAAGCGATCCCATCTGAAATACATCAAACTCAGACTTGCTTTAAACATATACTTTTGCCACAGCAAACAGATTAACACATGCGCATTAAAAACACATAGTTTGCACATACACACACGGGAAAACAATCATCTTCAAGTGATTTGGAAGTGGGGGAAGTGTCAACTGAAAATATCTATTTTTGGGGTTGATTTTCAAGGGGAGAGCGCGAACGCAGTCCCCCACACTTATAAATTGCGCACCCGAGTCGTCCACATTTGGGACGATCGCAGGGGTCAACCAAACCGAGGTGCAATGGAAAGGTCTCGCCCCGGGCCCACAGCCTTGCGGATCACTGTAAAGCCTGTGCCAGGTAAGTATGCTTGGGACAGGTTCCAGTTTTCACTTACATCACCCTGGCGTTGCCCTATTCAGGTGTCACATCATCAACGCTTCACATATATTTCATGGCAGGTTAATTGTTCGTACAGTTTATTGTACAGAACAGTCCATTAGTACCTTCACTTTGTGAAAAAATTACTGATAGATAAAAACACACACAGACGGATTTATTTCCATTTAGACTGCATGCACGTGCATCTCTGATCCGGGACGCAGGGGAGACAACTTGACAGTCCAAACACAACAACTGGCTGACAAAGCGATCCCATCTGAAATACATCAAACTCAGACTTGCTTTAAACATATACTTTTGCCACAGCAAACAGATTAACACATGCGCATTAAAAACACATAGTTTGCACATACACACACGGGAAAACAATCATCTTCAAGTGATTTGGAAGTGGGGGAAGTGTCAACTGAAAATATCTATTTTTGGGGTTGATTTTCAAGGGGAGAGCGCGAACGCAGTCCCCCACACTTATAAATTGCGCACCCGAGTCGTCCACATTTGGGACGATCGCAGGGGTCAACCAAACCGAGGTGCAATGGAAAGGTCTCGCCCCGGGCCCACAGCCTTGCGGATCACTGTAAAGCCTGTGCCAGGTAAGTATGCTTGGGACAGGTTCCAGTTTTCACTTACATCACCCTGGCGTTGCCCTATTCAGGTGTCACATCATCAACGCTTCACATATATTTCATGGCAGGTTAATTGTTCGTACAGTTTATTGTACAGAACAGTCCATTAGTACCTTCACTTTGTGAAAAAATTACTGATAGATAAAAACACACACAGACGGATTTATTTCCATTTAGACTGCATGCACGTGCATCTCTGATCCGGGACGCAGGGGAGACAACTTGACAGTCCAAACACAACAACTGGCTGACAAAGCGATCCCATCTGAAATACATCAAACTCAGACTTGCTTTAAACATATACTTTTGCCACAGCAAACAGATTAACACATGCGCATTAAAAACACATAGTTTGCACATACACACACGGGAAAACAATCATCTTCAAGTGATTTGGAAGTGGGGGAAGTGTCAACTGAAAATATCTATTTTTGGGGTTGATTTTCAAGGGGAGAGCGCGAACGCAGTCCCCCACACTTATAAATTGCGCACCCGAGTCGTCCACATTTGGGACGATCGCAGGGGTCAACCAAACCGAGGTGCAATGGAAAGGTCTCGCCCCGGGCCCACAGCCTTGCGGATCACTGTAAAGCCTGTGCCAGGTAAGTATGCTTGGGACAGGTTCCAGTTTTCACTTACATCACCCTGGCGTTGCCCTATTCAGGTGTCACATCATCAACGCTTCACATATATTTCATGGCAGGTTAATTGTTCGTACAGTTTATTGTACAGAACAGTCCATTAGTACCTTCACTTTGTGAAAAAATTACTGATAGATAAAAACACACACAGACGGATTTATTTCCATTTAGACTGCATGCACGTGCATCTCTGATCCGGGACGCAGGGGAGACAACTTGACAGTCCAAACACAACAACTGGCTGACAAAGCGATCCCATCTGAAATACATCAAACTCAGACTTGCTTTAAACATATACTTTTGCCACAGCAAACAGATTAACACATGCGCATTAAAAACACATAGTTTGCACATACACACACGGGAAAACAATCATCTTCAAGTGATTTGGAAGTGGGGGAAGTGTCAACTGAAAATATCTATTTTTGGGGTTGATTTTCAAGGGGAGAGCGCGAACGCAGTCCCCCACACTTATAAATTGCGCACCCGAGTCGTCCACATTTGGGACGATCGCAGGGGTCAACCAAACCGAGGTGCAATGGAAAGGTCTCGCCCCGGGCCCACAGCCTTGCGGATCACTGTAAAGCCTGTGCCAGGTAAGTATGCTTGGGACAGGTTCCAGTTTTCACTTACATCACCCTGGCGTTGCCCTATTCAGGTGTCACATCATCAACGCTTCACATATATTTCATGGCAGGTTAATTGTTCGTACAGTTTATTGTACAGAACAGTCCATTAGTACCTTCACTTTGTGAAAAAATTACTGATAGATAAAAACACACACAGACGGATTTATTTCCATTTAGACTGCATGCACGTGCATCTCTGATCCGGGACGCAGGGGAGACAACTTGACAGTCCAAACACAACAACTGGCTGACAAAGCGATCCCATCTGAAATACATCAAACTCAGACTTGCTTTAAACATATACTTTTGCCACAGCAAACAGATTAACACATGCGCATTAAAAACACATAGTTTGCACATACACACACGGGAAAACAATCATCTTCAAGTGATTTGGAAGTGGGGGAAGTGTCAACTGAAAATATCTATTTTTGGGGTTGATTTTCAAGGGGAGAGCGCGAACGCAGTCCCCCACACTTATAAATTGCGCACCCGAGTCGTCCACATTTGGGACGATCGCAGGGGTCAACCAAACCGAGGTGCAATGGAAAGGTCTCGCCCCGGGCCCACAGCCTTGCGGATCACTGTAAAGCCTGTGCCAGGTAAGTATGCTTGGGACAGGTTCCAGTTTTCACTTACATCACCCTGGCGTTGCCCTATTCAGGTGTCACATCATCAACGCTTCACATATATTTCATGGCAGGTTAATTGTTCGTACAGTTTATTGTACAGAACAGTCCATTAGTACCTTCACTTTGTGAAAAAATTACTGATAGATAAAAACACACACAGACGGATTTATTTCCATTTAGACTGCATGCACGTGCATCTCTGATCCGGGACGCAGGGGAGACAACTTGACAGTCCAAACACAACAACTGGCTGACAAAGCGATCCCATCTGAAATACATCAAACTCAGACTTGCTTTAAACATATACTTTTGCCACAGCAAACAGATTAACACATGCGCATTAAAAACACATAGTTTGCACATACACACACGGGAAAACAATCATCTTCAAGTGATTTGGAAGTGGGGGAAGTGTCAACTGAAAATATCTATTTTTGGGGTTGATTTTCAAGGGGAGAGCGCGAACGCAGTCCCCCACACTTATAAATTGCGCACCCGAGTCGTCCACATTTGGGACGATCGCAGGGGTCAACCAAACCGAGGTGCAATGGAAAGGTCTCGCCCCGGGCCCACAGCCTTGCGGATCACTGTAAAGCCTGTGCCAGGTAAGTATGCTTGGGACAGGTTCCAGTTTTCACTTACATCACCCTGGCGTTGCCCTATTCAGGTGTCACATCATCAACGCTTCACATATATTTCATGGCAGGTTAATTGTTCGTACAGTTTATTGTACAGAACAGTCCATTAGTACCTTCACTTTGTGAAAAAATTACTGATAGATAAAAACACACACAGACGGATTTATTTCCATTTAGACTGCATGCACGTGCATCTCTGATCCGGGACGCAGGGGAGACAACTTGACAGTCCAAACACAACAACTGGCTGACAAAGCGATCCCATCTGAAATACATCAAACTCAGACTTGCTTTAAACATATACTTTTGCCACAGCAAACAGATTAACACATGCGCATTAAAAACACATAGTTTGCACATACACACACGGGAAAACAATCATCTTCAAGTGATTTGGAAGTGGGGGAAGTGTCAACTGAAAATATCTATTTTTGGGGTTGATTTTCAAGGGGAGAGCGCGAACGCAGTCCCCCACACTTATAAATTGCGCACCCGAGTCGTCCACATTTGGGACGATCGCAGGGGTCAACCAAACCGAGGTGCAATGGAAAGGTCTCGCCCCGGGCCCACAGCCTTGCGGATCACTGTAAAGCCTGTGCCAGGTAAGTATGCTTGGGACAGGTTCCAGTTTTCACTTACATCACCCTGGCGTTGCCCTATTCAGGTGTCACATCATCAACGCTTCACATATATTTCATGGCAGGTTAATTGTTCGTACAGTTTATTGTACAGAACAGTCCATTAGTACCTTCACTTTGTGAAAAAATTACTGATAGATAAAAACACACACAGACGGATTTATTTCCATTTAGACTGCATGCACGTGCATCTCTGATCCGGGACGCAGGGGAGACAACTTGACAGTCCAAACACAACAACTGGCTGACAAAGCGATCCCATCTGAAATACATCAAACTCAGACTTGCTTTAAACATATACTTTTGCCACAGCAAACAGATTAACACATGCGCATTAAAAACACATAGTTTGCACATACACACACGGGAAAACAATCATCTTCAAGTGATTTGGAAGTGGGGGAAGTGTCAACTGAAAATATCTATTTTTGGGGTTGATTTTCAAGGGGAGAGCGCGAACGCAGTCCCCCACACTTATAAATTGCGCACCCGAGTCGTCCACATTTGGGACGATCGCAGGGGTCAACCAAACCGAGGTGCAATGGAAAGGTCTCGCCCCGGGCCCACAGCCTTGCGGATCACTGTAAAGCCTGTGCCAGGTAAGTATGCTTGGGACAGGTTCCAGTTTTCACTTACATCACCCTGGCGTTGCCCTATTCAGGTGTCACATCATCAACGCTTCACATATATTTCATGGCAGGTTAATTGTTCGTACAGTTTATTGTACAGAACAGTCCATTAGTACCTTCACTTTGTGAAAAAATTACTGATAGATAAAAACACACACAGACGGATTTATTTCCATTTAGACTGCATGCACGTGCATCTCTGATCCGGGACGCAGGGGAGACAACTTGACAGTCCAAACACAACAACTGGCTGACAAAGCGATCCCATCTGAAATACATCAAACTCAGACTTGCTTTAAACATATACTTTTGCCACAGCAAACAGATTAACACATGCGCATTAAAAACACATAGTTTGCACATACACACACGGGAAAACAATCATCTTCAAGTGATTTGGAAGTGGGGGAAGTGTCAACTGAAAATATCTATTTTTGGGGTTGATTTTCAAGGGGAGAGCGCGAACGCAGTCCCCCACACTTATAAATTGCGCACCCGAGTCGTCCACATTTGGGACGATCGCAGGGGTCAACCAAACCGAGGTGCAATGGAAAGGTCTCGCCCCGGGCCCACAGCCTTGCGGATCACTGTAAAGCCTGTGCCAGGTAAGTATGCTTGGGACAGGTTCCAGTTTTCACTTACATCACCCTGGCGTTGCCCTATTCAGGTGTCACATCATCAACGCTTCACATATATTTCATGGCAGGTTAATTGTTCGTACAGTTTATTGTACAGAACAGTCCATTAGTACCTTCACTTTGTGAAAAAATTACTGATAGATAAAAACACACACAGACGGATTTATTTCCATTTAGACTGCATGCACGTGCATCTCTGATCCGGGACGCAGGGGAGACAACTTGACAGTCCAAACACAACAACTGGCTGACAAAGCGATCCCATCTGAAATACATCAAACTCAGACTTGCTTTAAACATATACTTTTGCCACAGCAAACAGATTAACACATGCGCATTAAAAACACATAGTTTGCACATACACACACGGGAAAACAATCATCTTCAAGTGATTTGGAAGTGGGGGAAGTGTCAACTGAAAATATCTATTTTTGGGGTTGATTTTCAAGGGGAGAGCGCGAACGCAGTCCCCCACACTTATAAATTGCGCACCCGAGTCGTCCACATTTGGGACGATCGCAGGGGTCAACCAAACCGAGGTGCAATGGAAAGGTCTCGCCCCGGGCCCACAGCCTTGCGGATCACTGTAAAGCCTGTGCCAGGTAAGTATGCTTGGGACAGGTTCCAGTTTTCACTTACATCACCCTGGCGTTGCCCTATTCAGGTGTCACATCATCAACGCTTCACATATATTTCATGGCAGGTTAATTGTTCGTACAGTTTATTGTACAGAACAGTCCATTAGTACCTTCACTTTGTGAAAAAATTACTGATAGATAAAAACACACACAGACGGATTTATTTCCATTTAGACTGCATGCACGTGCATCTCTGATCCGGGACGCAGGGGAGACAACTTGACAGTCCAAACACAACAACTGGCTGACAAAGCGATCCCATCTGAAATACATCAAACTCAGACTTGCTTTAAACATATACTTTTGCCACAGCAAACAGATTAACACATGCGCATTAAAAACACATAGTTTGCACATACACACACGGGAAAACAATCATCTTCAAGTGATTTGGAAGTGGGGGAAGTGTCAACTGAAAATATCTATTTTTGGGGTTGATTTTCAAGGGGAGAGCGCGAACGCAGTCCCCCACACTTATAAATTGCGCACCCGAGTCGTCCACATTTGGGACGATCGCAGGGGTCAACCAAACCGAGGTGCAATGGAAAGGTCTCGCCCCGGGCCCACAGCCTTGCGGATCACTGTAAAGCCTGTGCCAGGTAAGTATGCTTGGGACAGGTTCCAGTTTTCACTTACATCACCCTGGCGTTGCCCTATTCAGGTGTCACATCATCAACGCTTCACATATATTTCATGGCAGGTTAATTGTTCGTACAGTTTATTGTACAGAACAGTCCATTAGTACCTTCACTTTGTGAAAAAATTACTGATAGATAAAAACACACACAGACGGATTTATTTCCATTTAGACTGCATGCACGTGCATCTCTGATCCGGGACGCAGGGGAGACAACTTGACAGTCCAAACACAACAACTGGCTGACAAAGCGATCCCATCTGAAATACATCAAACTCAGACTTGCTTTAAACATATACTTTTGCCACAGCAAACAGATTAACACATGCGCATTAAAAACACATAGTTTGCACATACACACACGGGAAAACAATCATCTTCAAGTGATTTGGAAGTGGGGGAAGTGTCAACTGAAAATATCTATTTTTGGGGTTGATTTTCAAGGGGAGAGCGCGAACGCAGTCCCCCACACTTATAAATTGCGCACCCGAGTCGTCCACATTTGGGACGATCGCAGGGGTCAACCAAACCGAGGTGCAATGGAAAGGTCTCGCCCCGGGCCCACAGCCTTGCGGATCACTGTAAAGCCTGTGCCAGGTAAGTATGCTTGGGACAGGTTCCAGTTTTCACTTACATCACCCTGGCGTTGCCCTATTCAGGTGTCACATCATCAACGCTTCACATATATTTCATGGCAGGTTAATTGTTCGTACAGTTTATTGTACAGAACAGTCCATTAGTACCTTCACTTTGTGAAAAAATTACTGATAGATAAAAACACACACAGACGGATTTATTTCCATTTAGACTGCATGCACGTGCATCTCTGATCCGGGACGCAGGGGAGACAACTTGACAGTCCAAACACAACAACTGGCTGACAAAGCGATCCCATCTGAAATACATCAAACTCAGACTTGCTTTAAACATATACTTTTGCCACAGCAAACAGATTAACACATGCGCATTAAAAACACATAGTTTGCACATACACACACGGGAAAACAATCATCTTCAAGTGATTTGGAAGTGGGGGAAGTGTCAACTGAAAATATCTATTTTTGGGGTTGATTTTCAAGGGGAGAGCGCGAACGCAGTCCCCCACACTTATAAATTGCGCACCCGAGTCGTCCACATTTGGGACGATCGCAGGGGTCAACCAAACCGAGGTGCAATGGAAAGGTCTCGCCCCGGGCCCACAGCCTTGCGGATCACTGTAAAGCCTGTGCCAGGTAAGTATGCTTGGGACAGGTTCCAGTTTTCACTTACATCACCCTGGCGTTGCCCTATTCAGGTGTCACATCATCAACGCTTCACATATATTTCATGGCAGGTTAATTGTTCGTACAGTTTATTGTACAGAACAGTCCATTAGTACCTTCACTTTGTGAAAAAATTACTGATAGATAAAAACACACACAGACGGATTTATTTCCATTTAGACTGCATGCACGTGCATCTCTGATCCGGGACGCAGGGGAGACAACTTGACAGACCAAACACAACAACTGGCTGACAAAGCGATCCCATCTGAAATACATCAAACTCAGACTTGCTTTAAACATATACTTTTGCCACAGCAAACAGATTAACACATGCGCATTAAAAACACATAGTTTGCACATACACACACGGGAAAACAATCATCTTCAAGTGATTTGGAAGTGGGGGAAGTGTCAACTGAAAATATCTATTTTTGGGGTTGATTTTCAAGGGGAGAGCGCGAACGCAGTCCCCCACACTTATAAATTGCGCACCCGAGTCGCCCACATTTGGGACGATCGCAGGGGTCAACCAAACCGAGGTGCAATGGAAAGGTCTCGCCCCGGGCCCACAGCCTTGCGGATCACTGTAAAGCCTGTGCCAGGTAAGTATGCTTGGGACAGGTTCCAGTTTTCACTTACATCACCCTGGCGTTGCCCTATTCAGGTGTCACATCATCAACGCTTCACATATATTTCATGGCAGGTTAATTGTTCGTACAGTTTATTGTACAGAACAGTCCATTAGTACCTTCACTTTGTGAAAAAATTACTGATAGATAAAAACACACACAGACGGATTTATTTCCATTTAGACTGCATGCACGTGCATCTCTGATCCGGGACGCAGGGGAGACAACTTGACAGTCCAAACACAACAACTGGCTGACAAAGCGATCCCATCTGAAATACATCAAACTCAGACTTGCTTTAAACATATACTTTTGCCACAGCAAACAGATTAACACATGCGCATTAAAAACACATAGTTTGCACATACACACACGGGAAAACAATCATCTTCAAGTGATTTGGAAGTGGGGGAAGTGTCAACTGAAAATATCTATTTTTGGGGTTGATTTTCAAGGGGAGAGCGCGAACGCAGTCCCCCACACTTATAAATTGCGCACCCGAGTCGCCCACATTTGGGACGATCGCAGGGGTCAACCAAACCGAGGTGCAATGGAAAGGTCTCGCCCCGGGCCCACAGCCTTGCGGATCACTGTAAAGCCTGTGCCAGGTAAGTATGCTTGGGACAGGTTCCAGTTTTCACTTACATCACCCTGGCGTTGCCCTATTCAGGTGTCACATCATCAACGCTTCACATATATTTCATGGCAGGTTAATTGTTCGTACAGTTTATTGTACAGAACAGTCCATTAGTACCTTCACTTTGTGAAAAAATTACTGATAGATAAAAACACACACAGACGGATTTATTTCCATTTAGACTGCATGCACGTGCATCTCTGATCCGGGACGCAGGGGAGACAACTTGACAGTCCAAACACAACAACTGGCTGACAAAGCGATCCCATCTGAAATACATCAAACTCAGACTTGCTTTAAACATATACTTTTGCCACAGCAAACAGATTAACACATGCGCATTAAAAACACATAGTTTGCACATACACACACGGGAAAACAATCATCTTCAAGTGATTTGGAAGTGGGGGAAGTGTCAACTGAAAATATCTATTTTTGGGGTTGATTTTCAAGGGGAGAGCGCGAACGCAGTCCCCCACACTTATAAATTGCGCACCCGAGTCGTCCACATTTGGGACGATCGCAGGGGTCAACCAAACCGAGGTGCAATGGAAAGGTCTCGCCCCGGGCCCACAGCCTTGCGGATCACTGTAAAGCCTGTGCCAGGTAAGTATGCTTGGGACAGGTTCCAGTTTTCACTTACATCACCCTGGCGTTGCCCTATTCAGGTGTCACATCATCAACGCTTCACATATATTTCATGGCAGGTTAATTGTTCGTACAGTTTATTGTACAGAACAGTCCATTAGTACCTTCACTTTGTGAAAAAATTACTGATAGATAAAAACACACACAGACGGATTTATTTCCATTTAGACTGCATGCACGTGCATCTCTGATCCGGGACGCAGGGGAGACAACTTGACAGTCCAAACACAACAACTGGCTGACAAAGCGATCCCATCTGAAATACATCAAACTCAGACTTGCTTTAAACATATACTTTTGCCACAGCAAACAGATTAACACATGCGCATTAAAAACACATAGTTTGCACATACACACACGGGAAAACAATCATCTTCAAGTGATTTGGAAGTGGGGGAAGTGTCAACTGAAAATATCTATTTTTGGGGTTGATTTTCAAGGGGAGAGCGCGAACGCAGTCCCCCACACTTATAAATTGCGCACCCGAGTCGTCCACATTTGGGACGATCGCAGGGGTCAACCAAACCGAGGTGCAATGGAAAGGTCTCGCCCCGGGCCCACAGCCTTGCGGATCACTGTAAAGCCTGTGCCAGGTAAGTATGCTTGGGACAGGTTCCAGTTTTCACTTACATCACCCTGGCGTTGCCCTATTCAGGTGTCACATCATCAACGCTTCACATATATTTCATGGCAGGTTAATTGTTCGTACAGTTTATTGTACAGAACAGTCCATTAGTACCTTCACTTTGTGAAAAAATTACTGATAGATAAAAACACACACAGACGGATTTATTTCCATTTAGACTGCATGCACGTGCATCTCTGATCCGGGACGCAGGGGAGACAACTTGACAGTCCAAACACAACAACTGGCTGACAAAGCGATCCCATCTGAAATACATCAAACTCAGACTTGCTTTAAACATATACTTTTGCCACAGCAAACAGATTAACACATGCGCATTAAAAACACATAGTTTGCACATACACACACGGGAAAACAATCATCTTCAAGTGATTTGGAAGTGGGGGAAGTGTCAACTGAAAATATCTATTTTTGGGGTTGATTTTCAAGGGGAGAGCGCGAACGCAGTCCCCCACACTTATAAATTGCGCACCCGAGTCGTCCACATTTGGGACGATCGCAGGGGTCAACCAAACCGAGGTGCAATGGAAAGGTCTCGCCCCGGGCCCACAGCCTTGCGGATCACTGTAAAGCCTGTGCCAGGTAAGTATGCTTGGGACAGGTTCCAGTTTTCACTTACATCACCCTGGCGTTGCCCTATTCAGGTGTCACATCATCAACGCTTCACATATATTTCATGGCAGGTTAATTGTTCGTACAGTTTATTGTACAGAACAGTCCATTAGTACCTTCACTTTGTGAAAAAATTACTGATAGATAAAAACACACACAGACGGATTTATTTCCATTTAGACTGCATGCACGTGCATCTCTGATCCGGGACGCAGGGGAGACAACTTGACAGTCCAAACACAACAACTGGCTGACAAAGCGATCCCATCTGAAATACATCAAACTCAGACTTGCTTTAAACATATACTTTTGCCACAGCAAACAGATTAACACATGCGCATTAAAAACACATAGTTTGCACATACACACACGGGAAAACAATCATCTTCAAGTGATTTGGAAGTGGGGGAAGTGTCAACTGAAAATATCTATTTTTGGGGTTGATTTTCAAGGGGAGAGCGCGAACGCAGTCCCCCACACTTATAAATTGCGCACCCGAGTCGTCCACATTTGGGACGATCGCAGGGGTCAACCAAACCGAGGTGCAATGGAAAGGTCTCGCCCCGGGCCCACAGCCTTGCGGATCACTGTAAAGCCTGTGCCAGGTAAGTATGCTTGGGACAGGTTCCAGTTTTCACTTACATCACCCTGGCGTTGCCCTATTCAGGTGTCACATCATCAACGCTTCACATATATTTCATGGCAGGTTAATTGTTCGTACAGTTTATTGTACAGAACAGTCCATTAGTACCTTCACTTTGTGAAAAAATTACTGATAGATAAAAACACACACAGACGGATTTATTTCCATTTAGACTGCATGCACGTGCATCTCTGATCCGGGACGCAGGGGAGACAACTTGACAGTCCAAACACAACAACTGGCTGACAAAGCGATCCCATCTGAAATACATCAAACTCAGACTTGCTTTAAACATATACTTTTGCCACAGCAAACAGATTAACACATGCGCATTAAAAACACATAGTTTGCACATACACACACGGGAAAACAATCATCTTCAAGTGATTTGGAAGTGGGGGAAGTGTCAACTGAAAATATCTATTTTTGGGGTTGATTTTCAAGGGGAGAGCGCGAACGCAGTCCCCCACACTTATAAATTGCGCACCCGAGTCGTCCACATTTGGGACGATCGCAGGGGTCAACCAAACCGAGGTGCAATGGAAAGGTCTCGCCCCGGGCCCACAGCCTTGCGGATCACTGTAAAGCCTGTGCCAGGTAAGTATGCTTGGGACAGGTTCCAGTTTTCACTTACATCACCCTGGCGTTGCCCTATTCAGGTGTCACATCATCAACGCTTCACATATATTTCATGGCAGGTTAATTGTTCGTACAGTTTATTGTACAGAACAGTCCATTAGTACCTTCACTTTGTGAAAAAATTACTGATAGATAAAAACACACACAGACGGATTTATTTCCATTTAGACTGCATGCACGTGCATCTCTGATCCGGGACGCAGGGGAGACAACTTGACAGTCCAAACACAACAACTGGCTGACAAAGCGATCCCATCTGAAATACATCAAACTCAGACTTGCTTTAAACATATACTTTTGCCACAGCAAACAGATTAACACATGCGCATTAAAAACACATAGTTTGCACATACACACACGGGAAAACAATCATCTTCAAGTGATTTGGAAGTGGGGGAAGTGTCAACTGAAAATATCTATTTTTGGGGTTGATTTTCAAGGGGAGAGCGCGAACGCAGTCCCCCACACTTATAAATTGCGCACCCGAGTCGTCCACATTTGGGACGATCGCAGGGGTCAACCAAACCGAGGTGCAATGGAAAGGTCTCGCCCCGGGCCCACAGCCTTGCGGATCACTGTAAAGCCTGTGCCAGGTAAGTATGCTTGGGACAGGTTCCAGTTTTCACTTACATCACCCTGGCGTTGCCCTATTCAGGTGTCACATCATCAACGCTTCACATATATTTCATGGCAGGTTAATTGTTCGTACAGTTTATTGTACAGAACAGTCCATTAGTACCTTCACTTTGTGAAAAAATTACTGATAGATAAAAACACACACAGACGGATTTATTTCCATTTAGACTGCATGCACGTGCATCTCTGATCCGGGACGCAGGGGAGACAACTTGACAGTCCAAACACAACAACTGGCTGACAAAGCGATCCCATCTGAAATACATCAAACTCAGACTTGCTTTAAACATATACTTTTGCCACAGCAAACAGATTAACACATGCGCATTAAAAACACATAGTTTGCACATACACACACGGGAAAACAATCATCTTCAAGTGATTTGGAAGTGGGGGAAGTGTCAACTGAAAATATCTATTTTTGGGGTTGATTTTCAAGGGGAGAGCGCGAACGCAGTCCCCCACACTTATAAATTGCGCACCCGAGTCGTCCACATTTGGGACGATCGCAGGGGTCAACCAAACCGAGGTGCAATGGAAAGGTCTCGCCCCGGGCCCACAGCCTTGCGGATCACTGTAAAGCCTGTGCCAGGTAAGTATGCTTGGGACAGGTTCCAGTTTTCACTTACATCACCCTGGCGTTGCCCTATTCAGGTGTCACATCATCAACGCTTCACATATATTTCATGGCAGGTTAATTGTTCGTACAGTTTATTGTACAGAACAGTCCATTAGTACCTTCACTTTGTGAAAAAATTACTGATAGATAAAAACACACACAGACGGATTTATTTCCATTTAGACTGCATGCACGTGCATCTCTGATCCGGGACGCAGGGGAGACAACTTGACAGTCCAAACACAACAACTGGCTGACAAAGCGATCCCATCTGAAATACATCAAACTCAGACTTGCTTTAAACATATACTTTTGCCACAGCAAACAGATTAACACATGCGCATTAAAAACACATAGTTTGCACATACACACACGGGAAAACAATCATCTTCAAGTGATTTGGAAGTGGGGGAAGTGTCAACTGAAAATATCTATTTTTGGGGTTGATTTTCAAGGGGAGAGCGCGAACGCAGTCCCCCACACTTATAAATTGCGCACCCGAGTCGTCCACATTTGGGACGATCGCAGGGGTCAACCAAACCGAGGTGCAATGGAAAGGTCTCGCCCCGGGCCCACAGCCTTGCGGATCACTGTAAAGCCTGTGCCAGGTAAGTATGCTTGGGACAGGTTCCAGTTTTCACTTACATCACCCTGGCGTTGCCCTATTCAGGTGTCACATCATCAACGCTTCACATATATTTCATGGCAGGTTAATTGTTCGTACAGTTTATTGTACAGAACAGTCCATTAGTACCTTCACTTTGTGAAAAAATTACTGATAGATAAAAACACACACAGACGGATTTATTTCCATTTAGACTGCATGCACGTGCATCTCTGATCCGGGACGCAGGGGAGACAACTTGACAGTCCAAACACAACAACTGGCTGACAAAGCGATCCCATCTGAAATACATCAAACTCAGACTTGCTTTAAACATATACTTTTGCCACAGCAAACAGATTAACACATGCGCATTAAAAACACATAGTTTGCACATACACACACGGGAAAACAATCATCTTCAAGTGATTTGGAAGTGGGGGAAGTGTCAACTGAAAATATCTATTTTTGGGGTTGATTTTCAAGGGGAGAGCGCGAACGCAGTCCCCCACACTTATAAATTGCGCACCCGAGTCGTCCACATTTGGGACGATCGCAGGGGTCAACCAAACCGAGGTGCAATGGAAAGGTCTCGCCCCGGGCCCACAGCCTTGCGGATCACTGTAAAGCCTGTGCCAGGTAAGTATGCTTGGGACAGGTTCCAGTTTTCACTTACATCACCCTGGCGTTGCCCTATTCAGGTGTCACATCATCAACGCTTCACATATATTTCATGGCAGGTTAATTGTTCGTACAGTTTATTGTACAGAACAGTCCATTAGTACCTTCACTTTGTGAAAAAATTACTGATAGATAAAAACACACACAGACGGATTTATTTCCATTTAGACTGCATGCACGTGCATCTCTGATCCGGGACGCAGGGGAGACAACTTGACAGTCCAAACACAACAACTGGCTGACAAAGCGATCCCATCTGAAATACATCAAACTCAGACTTGCTTTAAACATATACTTTTGCCACAGCAAACAGATTAACACATGCGCATTAAAAACACATAGTTTGCACATACACACACGGGAAAACAATCATCTTCAAGTGATTTGGAAGTGGGGGAAGTGTCAACTGAAAATATCTATTTTTGGGGTTGATTTTCAAGGGGAGAGCGCGAACGCAGTCCCCCACACTTATAAATTGCGCACCCGAGTCGTCCACATTTGGGACGATCGCAGGGGTCAACCAAACCGAGGTGCAATGGAAAGGTCTCGCCCCGGGCCCACAGCCTTGCGGATCACTGTAAAGCCTGTGCCAGGTAAGTATGCTTGGGACAGGTTCCAGTTTTCACTTACATCACCCTGGCGTTGCCCTATTCAGGTGTCACATCATCAACGCTTCACATATATTTCATGGCAGGTTAATTGTTCGTACAGTTTATTGTACAGAACAGTCCATTAGTACCTTCACTTTGTGAAAAAATTACTGATAGATAAAAACACACACAGACGGATTTATTTCCATTTAGACTGCATGCACGTGCATCTCTGATCCGGGACGCAGGGGAGACAACTTGACAGTCCAAACACAACAACTGGCTGACAAAGCGATCCCATCTGAAATACATCAAACTCAGACTTGCTTTAAACATATACTTTTGCCACAGCAAACAGATTAACACATGCGCATTAAAAACACATAGTTTGCACATACACACACGGGAAAACAATCATCTTCAAGTGATTTGGAAGTGGGGGAAGTGTCAACTGAAAATATCTATTTTTGGGGTTGATTTTCAAGGGGAGAGCGCGAATGCAGTCCCCCACACTTATAAATTGCGCACCCGAGTCGTCCACATTTGGGACGATCGCAGGGGTCAACCAAACCGAGGTGCAATGGAAAGGTCTCGCCCCGGGCCCACAGCCTTGCGGATCACTGTAAAGCCTGTGCCAGGTAAGTATGCTTGGGACAGGTTCCAGTTTTCACTTACATCACCCTGGCGTTGCCCTATTCAGGTGTCACATCATCAACGCTTCACATATATTTCATGGCAGGTTAATTGTTCGTACAGTTTATTGTACAGAACAGTCCATTAGTACCTTCACTTTGTGAAAAAATTACTGATAGATAAAAACACACACAGACGGATTTATTTCCATTTAGACTGCATGCACGTGCATCTCTGATCCGGGACGCAGGGGAGACAACTTGACAGTCCAAACACAACAACTGGCTGACAAAGCGATCCCATCTGAAATACATCAAACTCAGACTTGCTTTAAACATATACTTTTGCCACAGCAAACAGATTAACACATGCGCATTAAAAACACATAGTTTGCACATACACACACGGGAAAACAATCATCTTCAAGTGATTTGGAAGTGGGGGAAGTGTCAACTGAAAATATCTATTTTTGGGGTTGATTTTCAAGGGGAGAGCGCGAACGCAGTCCCCCACACTTATAAATTGCGCACCCGAGTCGTCCACATTTGGGACGATCGCAGGGGTCAACCAAACCGAGGTGCAATGGAAAGGTCTCGCCCCGGGCCCACAGCCTTGCGGATCACTGTAAAGCCTGTGCCAGGTAAGTATGCTTGGGACAGGTTCCAGTTTTCACTTACATCACCCTGGCGTTGCCCTATTCAGGTGTCACATCATCAACGCTTCACATATATTTCATGGCAGGTTAATTGTTCGTACAGTTTATTGTACAGAACAGTCCATTAGTACCTTCACTTTGTGAAAAAATTACTGATAGATAAAAACACACACAGACGGATTTATTTCCATTTAGACTGCATGCACGTGCATCTCTGATCCGGGACGCAGGGGAGACAACTTGACAGTCCAAACACAACAACTGGCTGACAAAGCGATCCCATCTGAAATACATCAAACTCAGACTTGCTTTAAACATATACTTTTGCCACAGCAAACAGATTAACACATGCGCATTAAAAACACATAGTTTGCACATACACACACGGGAAAACAATCATCTTCAAGTGATTTGGAAGTGGGGGAAGTGTCAACTGAAAATATCTATTTTTGGGGTTGATTTTCAAGGGGAGAGCGCGAACGCAGTCCCCCACACTTATAAATTGCGCACCCGAGTCGTCCACATTTGGGACGATCGCAGGGGTCAACCAAACCGAGGTGCAATGGAAAGGTCTCGCCCCGGGCCCACAGCCTTGCGGATCACTGTAAAGCCTGTGCCAGGTAAGTATGCTTGGGACAGGTTCCAGTTTTCACTTACATCACCCTGGCGTTGCCCTATTCAGGTGTCACATCATCAACGCTTCACATATATTTCATGGCAGGTTAATTGTTCGTACAGTTTATTGTACAGAACAGTCCATTAGTACCTTCACTTTGTGAAAAAATTACTGATAGATAAAAACACACACAGACGGATTTATTTCCATTTAGACTGCATGCACGTGCATCTCTGATCCGGGACGCAGGGGAGACAACTTGACAGTCCAAACACAACAACTGGCTGACAAAGCGATCCCATCTGAAATACATCAAACTCAGACTTGCTTTAAACATATACTTTTGCCACAGCAAACAGATTAACACATGCGCATTAAAAACACATAGTTTGCACATACACACACGGGAAAACAATCATCTTCAAGTGATTTGGAAGTGGGGGAAGTGTCAACTGAAAATATCTATTTTTGGGGTTGATTTTCAAGGGGAGAGCGCGAACGCAGTCCCCCACACTTATAAATTGCGCACCCGAGTCGTCCACATTTGGGACGATCGCAGGGGTCAACCAAACCGAGGTGCAATGGAAAGGTCTCGCCCCGGGCCCACAGCCTTGCGGATCACTGTAAAGCCTGTGCCAGGTAAGTATGCTTGGGACAGGTTCCAGTTTTCACTTACATCACCCTGGCGTTGCCCTATTCAGGTGTCACATCATCAACGCTTCACATATATTTCATGGCAGGTTAATTGTTCGTACAGTTTATTGTACAGAACAGTCCATTAGTACCTTCACTTTGTGAAAAAATTACTGATAGATAAAAACACACACAGACGGATTTATTTCCATTTAGACTGCATGCACGTGCATCTCTGATCCGGGACGCAGGGGAGACAACTTGACAGTCCAAACACAACAACTGGCTGACAAAGCGATCCCATCTGAAATACATCAAACTCAGACTTGCTTTAAACATATACTTTTGCCACAGCAAACAGATTAACACATGCGCATTAAAAACACATAGTTTGCACATACACACACGGGAAAACAATCATCTTCAAGTGATTTGGAAGTGGGGGAAGTGTCAACTGAAAATATCTATTTTTGGGGTTGATTTTCAAGGGGAGAGCGCGAACGCAGTCCCCCACACTTATAAATTGCGCACCCGAGTCGTCCACATTTGGGACGATCGCAGGGGTCAACCAAACCGAGGTGCAATGGAAAGGTCTCGCCCCGGGCCCACAGCCTTGCGGATCACTGTAAAGCCTGTGCCAGGTAAGTATGCTTGGGACAGGTTCCAGTTTTCACTTACATCACCCTGGCGTTGCCCTATTCAGGTGTCACATCATCAACGCTTCACATATATTTCATGGCAGGTTAATTGTTCGTACAGTTTATTGTACAGAACAGTCCATTAGTACCTTCACTTTGTGAAAAAATTACTGATAGATAAAAACACACACAGACGGATTTATTTCCATTTAGACTGCATGCACGTGCATCTCTGATCCGGGACGCAGGGGAGACAACTTGACAGTCCAAACACAACAACTGGCTGACAAAGCGATCCCATCTGAAATACATCAAACTCAGACTTGCTTTAAACATATACTTTTGCCACAGCAAACAGATTAACACATGCGCATTAAAAACACATAGTTTGCACATACACACACGGGAAAACAATCATCTTCAAGTGATTTGGAAGTGGGGGAAGTGTCAACTGAAAATATCTATTTTTGGGGTTGATTTTCAAGGGGAGAGCGCGAACGCAGTCCCCCACACTTATAAATTGCGCACCCGAGTCGTCCACATTTGGGACGATCGCAGGGGTCAACCAAACCGAGGTGCAATGGAAAGGTCTCGCCCCGGGCCCACAGCCTTGCGGATCACTGTAAAGCCTGTGCCAGGTAAGTATGCTTGGGACAGGTTCCAGTTTTCACTTACATCACCCTGGCGTTGCCCTATTCAGGTGTCACATCATCAACGCTTCACATATATTTCATGGCAGGTTAATTGTTCGTACAGTTTATTGTACAGAACAGTCCATTAGTACCTTCACTTTGTGAAAAAATTACTGATAGATAAAAACACACACAGACGGATTTATTTCCATTTAGACTGCATGCACGTGCATCTCTGATCCGGGACGCAGGGGAGACAACTTGACAGTCCAAACACAACAACTGGCTGACAAAGCGATCCCATCTGAAATACATCAAACTCAGACTTGCTTTAAACATATACTTTTGCCACAGCAAACAGATTAACACATGCGCATTAAAAACACATAGTTTGCACATACACACACGGGAAAACAATCATCTTCAAGTGATTTGGAAGTGGGGGAAGTGTC
The DNA here is from genome assembly GCF_037392515.1 of Haliotis asinina. Classification (NCBI taxonomy): domain Eukaryota; kingdom Metazoa; phylum Mollusca; class Gastropoda; order Lepetellida; family Haliotidae; genus Haliotis; species Haliotis asinina. The sequence goes on from NW_027133953.1 coordinate 20,700, forward strand.
AACTGAAAATATCTATTTTTGGGGTTGATTTTCAAGGGGAGAGCGCGAACGCAGTCCCCCACACTTATAAATTGCGCACCCGAGTCGTCCACATTTGGGACGATCGCAGGGGTCAACCAAACCGAGGTGCAATGGAAAGGTCTCGCCCCGGGCCCACAGCCTTGCGGATCACTGTAAAGCCTGTGCCAGGTAAGTATGCTTGGGACAGGTTCCAGTTTTCACTTACATCACCCTGGCGTTGCCCTATTCAGGTGTCACATCATCAACGCTTCACATATATTTCATGGCAGGTTAATTGTTCGTACAGTTTATTGTACAGAACAGTCCATTAGTACCTTCACTTTGTGAAAAAATTACTGATAGATAAAAACACACACAGACGGATTTATTTCCATTTAGACTGCATGCACGTGCATCTCTGATCCGGGACGCAGGGGAGACAACTTGACAGTCCAAACACAACAACTGGCTGACAAAGCGATCCCATCTGAAATACATCAAACTCAGACTTGCTTTAAACATATACTTTTGCCACAGCAAACAGATTAACACATGCGCATTAAAAACACATAGTTTGCACATACACACACGGGAAAACAATCATCTTCAAGTGATTTGGAAGTGGGGGAAGTGTCAACTGAAAATATCTATTTTTGGGGTTGATTTTCAAGGGGAGAGCGCGAACGCAGTCCCCCACACTTATAAATTGCGCACCCGAGTCGTCCACATTTGGGACGATCGCAGGGGTCAACCAAACCGAGGTGCAATGGAAAGGTCTCGCCCCGGGCCCACAGCCTTGCGGATCACTGTAAAGCCTGTGCCAGGTAAGTATGCTTGGGACAGGTTCCAGTTTTCACTTACATCACCCTGGCGTTGCCCTATTCAGGTGTCACATCATCAACGCTTCACATATATTTCATGGCAGGTTAATTGTTCGTACAGTTTATTGTACAGAACAGTCCATTAGTACCTTCACTTTGTGAAAAAATTACTGATAGATAAAAACACACACAGACGGATTTATTTCCATTTAGACTGCATGCACGTGCATCTCTGATCCGGGACGCAGGGGAGACAACTTGACAGTCCAAACACAACAACTGGCTGACAAAGCGATCCCATCTGAAATACATCAAACTCAGACTTGCTTTAAACATATACTTTTGCCACAGCAAACAGATTAACACATGCGCATTAAAAACACATAGTTTGCACATACACACACGGGAAAACAATCATCTTCAAGTGATTTGGAAGTGGGGGAAGTGTCAACTGAAAATATCTATTTTTGGGGTTGATTTTCAAGGGGAGAGCGCGAACGCAGTCCCCCACACTTATAAATTGCGCACCCGAGTCGTCCACATTTGGGACGATCGCAGGGGTCAACCAAACCGAGGTGCAATGGAAAGGTCTCGCCCCGGGCCCACAGCCTTGCGGATCACTGTAAAGCCTGTGCCAGGTAAGTATGCTTGGGACAGGTTCCAGTTTTCACTTACATCACCCTGGCGTTGCCCTATTCAGGTGTCACATCATCAACGCTTCACATATATTTCATGGCAGGTTAATTGTTCGTACAGTTTATTGTACAGAACAGTCCATTAGTACCTTCACTTTGTGAAAAAATTACTGATAGATAAAAACACACACAGACGGATTTATTTCCATTTAGACTGCATGCACGTGCATCTCTGATCCGGGACGCAGGGGAGACAACTTGACAGTCCAAACACAACAACTGGCTGACAAAGCGATCCCATCTGAAATACATCAAACTCAGACTTGCTTTAAACATATACTTTTGCCACAGCAAACAGATTAACACATGCGCATTAAAAACACATAGTTTGCACATACACACACGGGAAAACAATCATCTTCAAGTGATTTGGAAGTGGGGGAAGTGTCAACTGAAAATATCTATTTTTGGGGTTGATTTTCAAGGGGAGAGCGCGAACGCAGTCCCCCACACTTATAAATTGCGCACCCGAGTCGTCCACATTTGGGACGATCGCAGGGGTCAACCAAACCGAGGTGCAATGGAAAGGTCTCGCCCCGGGCCCACAGCCTTGCGGATCACTGTAAAGCCTGTGCCAGGTAAGTATGCTTGGGACAGGTTCCAGTTTTCACTTACATCACCCTGGCGTTGCCCTATTCAGGTGTCACATCATCAACGCTTCACATATATTTCATGGCAGGTTAATTGTTCGTACAGTTTATTGTACAGAACAGTCCATTAGTACCTTCACTTTGTGAAAAAATTACTGATAGATAAAAACACACACAGACGGATTTATTTCCATTTAGACTGCATGCACGTGCATCTCTGATCCGGGACGCAGGGGAGACAACTTGACAGTCCAAACACAACAACTGGCTGACAAAGCGATCCCATCTGAAATACATCAAACTCAGACTTGCTTTAAACATATACTTTTGCCACAGCAAACAGATTAACACATGCGCATTAAAAACACATAGTTTGCACATACACACACGGGAAAACAATCATCTTCAAGTGATTTGGAAGTGGGGGAAGTGTCAACTGAAAATATCTATTTTTGGGGTTGATTTTCAAGGGGAGAGCGCGAACGCAGTCCCCCACACTTATAAATTGCGCACCCGAGTCGTCCACATTTGGGACGATCGCAGGGGTCAACCAAACCGAGGTGCAATGGAAAGGTCTCGCCCCGGGCCCACAGCCTTGCGGATCACTGTAAAGCCTGTGCCAGGTAAGTATGCTTGGGACAGGTTCCAGTTTTCACTTACATCACCCTGGCGTTGCCCTATTCAGGTGTCACATCATCAACGCTTCACATATATTTCATGGCAGGTTAATTGTTCGTACAGTTTATTGTACAGAACAGTCCATTAGTACCTTCACTTTGTGAAAAAATTACTGATAGATAAAAACACACACAGACGGATTTATTTCCATTTAGACTGCATGCACGTGCATCTCTGATCCGGGACGCAGGGGAGACAACTTGACAGTCCAAACACAACAACTGGCTGACAAAGCGATCCCATCTGAAATACATCAAACTCAGACTTGCTTTAAACATATACTTTTGCCACAGCAAACAGATTAACACATGCGCATTAAAAACACATAGTTTGCACATACACACACGGGAAAACAATCATCTTCAAGTGATTTGGAAGTGGGGGAAGTGTCAACTGAAAATATCTATTTTTGGGGTTGATTTTCAAGGGGAGAGCGCGAACGCAGTCCCCCACACTTATAAATTGCGCACCCGAGTCGTCCACATTTGGGACGATCGCAGGGGTCAACCAAACCGAGGTGCAATGGAAAGGTCTCGCCCCGGGCCCACAGCCTTGCGGATCACTGTAAAGCCTGTGCCAGGTAAGTATGCTTGGGACAGGTTCCAGTTTTCACTTACATCACCCTGGCGTTGCCCTATTCAGGTGTCACATCATCAACGCTTCACATATATTTCATGGCAGGTTAATTGTTCGTACAGTTTATTGTACAGAACAGTCCATTAGTACCTTCACTTTGTGAAAAAATTACTGATAGATAAAAACACACACAGACGGATTTATTTCCATTTAGACTGCATGCACGTGCATCTCTGATCCGGGACGCAGGGGAGACAACTTGACAGTCCAAACACAACAACTGGCTGACAAAGCGATCCCATCTGAAATACATCAAACTCAGACTTGCTTTAAACATATACTTTTGCCACAGCAAACAGATTAACACATGCGCATTAAAAACACATAGTTTGCACATACACACACGGGAAAACAATCATCTTCAAGTGATTTGGAAGTGGGGGAAGTGTCAACTGAAAATATCTATTTTTGGGGTTGATTTTCAAGGGGAGAGCGCGAACGCAGTCCCCCACACTTATAAATTGCGCACCCGAGTCGTCCACATTTGGGACGATCGCAGGGGTCAACCAAACCGAGGTGCAATGGAAAGGTCTCGCCCCGGGCCCACAGCCTTGCGGATCACTGTAAAGCCTGTGCCAGGTAAGTATGCTTGGGACAGGTTCCAGTTTTCACTTACATCACCCTGGCGTTGCCCTATTCAGGTGTCACATCATCAACGCTTCACATATATTTCATGGCAGGTTAATTGTTCGTACAGTTTATTGTACAGAACAGTCCATTAGTACCTTCACTTTGTGAAAAAATTACTGATAGATAAAAACACACACAGACGGATTTATTTCCATTTAGACTGCATGCACGTGCATCTCTGATCCGGGACGCAGGGGAGACAACTTGACAGTCCAAACACAACAACTGGCTGACAAAGCGATCCCATCTGAAATACATCAAACTCAGACTTGCTTTAAACATATACTTTTGCCACAGCAAACAGATTAACACATGCGCATTAAAAACACATAGTTTGCACATACACACACGGGAAAACAATCATCTTCAAGTGATTTGGAAGTGGGGGAAGTGTCAACTGAAAATATCTATTTTTGGGGTTGATTTTCAAGGGGAGAGCGCGAACGCAGTCCCCCACACTTATAAATTGCGCACCCGAGTCGTCCACATTTGGGACGATCGCAGGGGTCAACCAAACCGAGGTGCAATGGAAAGGTCTCGCCCCGGGCCCACAGCCTTGCGGATCACTGTAAAGCCTGTGCCAGGTAAGTATGCTTGGGACAGGTTCCAGTTTTCACTTACATCACCCTGGCGTTGCCCTATTCAGGTGTCACATCATCAACGCTTCACATATATTTCATGGCAGGTTAATTGTTCGTACAGTTTATTGTACAGAACAGTCCATTAGTACCTTCACTTTGTGAAAAAATTACTGATAGATAAAAACACACACAGACGGATTTATTTCCATTTAGACTGCATGCACGTGCATCTCTGATCCGGGACGCAGGGGAGACAACTTGACAGTCCAAACACAACAACTGGCTGACAAAGCGATCCCATCTGAAATACATCAAACTCAGACTTGCTTTAAACATATACTTTTGCCACAGCAAACAGATTAACACATGCGCATTAAAAACACATAGTTTGCACATACACACACGGGAAAACAATCATCTTCAAGTGATTTGGAAGTGGGGGAAGTGTCAACTGAAAATATCTATTTTTGGGGTTGATTTTCAAGGGGAGAGCGCGAACGCAGTCCCCCACACTTATAAATTGCGCACCCGAGTCGTCCACATTTGGGACGATCGCAGGGGTCAACCAAACCGAGGTGCAATGGAAAGGTCTCGCCCCGGGCCCACAGCCTTGCGGATCACTGTAAAGCCTGTGCCAGGTAAGTATGCTTGGGACAGGTTCCAGTTTTCACTTACATCACCCTGGCGTTGCCCTATTCAGGTGTCACATCATCAACGCTTCACATATATTTCATGGCAGGTTAATTGTTCGTACAGTTTATTGTACAGAACAGTCCATTAGTACCTTCACTTTGTGAAAAAATTACTGATAGATAAAAACACACACAGACGGATTTATTTCCATTTAGACTGCATGCACGTGCATCTCTGATCCGGGACGCAGGGGAGACAACTTGACAGTCCAAACACAACAACTGGCTGACAAAGCGATCCCATCTGAAATACATCAAACTCAGACTTGCTTTAAACATATACTTTTGCCACAGCAAACAGATTAACACATGCGCATTAAAAACACATAGTTTGCACATACACACACGGGAAAACAATCATCTTCAAGTGATTTGGAAGTGGGGGAAGTGTCAACTGAAAATATCTATTTTTGGGGTTGATTTTCAAGGGGAGAGCGCGAACGCAGTCCCCCACACTTATAAATTGCGCACCCGAGTCGTCCACATTTGGGACGATCGCAGGGGTCAACCAAACCGAGGTGCAATGGAAAGGTCTCGCCCCGGGCCCACAGCCTTGCGGATCACTGTAAAGCCTGTGCCAGGTAAGTATGCTTGGGACAGGTTCCAGTTTTCACTTACATCACCCTGGCGTTGCCCTATTCAGGTGTCACATCATCAACGCTTCACATATATTTCATGGCAGGTTAATTGTTCGTACAGTTTATTGTACAGAACAGTCCATTAGTACCTTCACTTTGTGAAAAAATTACTGATAGATAAAAACACACACAGACGGATTTATTTCCATTTAGACTGCATGCACGTGCATCTCTGATCCGGGACGCAGGGGAGACAACTTGACAGTCCAAACACAACAACTGGCTGACAAAGCGATCCCATCTGAAATACATCAAACTCAGACTTGCTTTAAACATATACTTTTGCCACAGCAAACAGATTAACACATGCGCATTAAAAACACATAGTTTGCACATACACACACGGGAAAACAATCATCTTCAAGTGATTTGGAAGTGGGGGAAGTGTCAACTGAAAATATCTATTTTTGGGGTTGATTTTCAAGGGGAGAGCGCGAACGCAGTCCCCCACACTTATAAATTGCGCACCCGAGTCGTCCACATTTGGGACGATCGCAGGGGTCAACCAAACCGAGGTGCAATGGAAAGGTCTCGCCCCGGGCCCACAGCCTTGCGGATCACTGTAAAGCCTGTGCCAGGTAAGTATGCTTGGGACAGGTTCCAGTTTTCACTTACATCACCCTGGCGTTGCCCTATTCAGGTGTCACATCATCAACGCTTCACATATATTTCATGGCAGGTTAATTGTTCGTACAGTTTATTGTACAGAACAGTCCATTAGTACCTTCACTTTGTGAAAAAATTACTGATAGATAAAAACACACACAGACGGATTTATTTCCATTTAGACTGCATGCACGTGCATCTCTGATCCGGGACGCAGGGGAGACAACTTGACAGTCCAAACACAACAACTGGCTGACAAAGCGATCCCATCTGAAATACATCAAACTCAGACTTGCTTTAAACATATACTTTTGCCACAGCAAACAGATTAACACATGCGCATTAAAAACACATAGTTTGCACATACACACACGGGAAAACAATCATCTTCAAGTGATTTGGAAGTGGGGGAAGTGTCAACTGAAAATATCTATTTTTGGGGTTGATTTTCAAGGGGAGAGCGCGAACGCAGTCCCCCACACTTATAAATTGCGCACCCGAGTCGTCCACATTTGGGACGATCGCAGGGGTCAACCAAACCGAGGTGCAATGGAAAGGTCTCGCCCCGGGCCCACAGCCTTGCGGATCACTGTAAAGCCTGTGCCAGGTAAGTATGCTTGGGACAGGTTCCAGTTTTCACTTACATCACCCTGGCGTTGCCCTATTCAGGTGTCACATCATCAACGCTTCACATATATTTCATGGCAGGTTAATTGTTCGTACAGTTTATTGTACAGAACAGTCCATTAGTACCTTCACTTTGTGAAAAAATTACTGATAGATAAAAACACACACAGACGGATTTATTTCCATTTAGACTGCATGCACGTGCATCTCTGATCCGGGACGCAGGGGAGACAACTTGACAGTCCAAACACAACAACTGGCTGACAAAGCGATCCCATCTGAAATACATCAAACTCAGACTTGCTTTAAACATATACTTTTGCCACAGCAAACAGATTAACACATGCGCATTAAAAACACATAGTTTGCACATACACACACGGGAAAACAATCATCTTCAAGTGATTTGGAAGTGGGGGAAGTGTCAACTGAAAATATCTATTTTTGGGGTTGATTTTCAAGGGGAGAGCGCGAACGCAGTCCCCCACACTTATAAATTGCGCACCCGAGTCGTCCACATTTGGGACGATCGCAGGGGTCAACCAAACCGAGGTGCAATGGAAAGGTCTCGCCCCGGGCCCACAGCCTTGCGGATCACTGTAAAGCCTGTGCCAGGTAAGTATGCTTGGGACAGGTTCCAGTTTTCACTTACATCACCCTGGCGTTGCCCTATTCAGGTGTCACATCATCAACGCTTCACATATATTTCATGGCAGGTTAATTGTTCGTACAGTTTATTGTACAGAACAGTCCATTAGTACCTTCACTTTGTGAAAAAATTACTGATAGATAAAAACACACACAGACGGATTTATTTCCATTTAGACTGCATGCACGTGCATCTCTGATCCGGGACGCAGGGGAGACAACTTGACAGTCCAAACACAACAACTGGCTGACAAAGCGATCCCATCTGAAATACATCAAACTCAGACTTGCTTTAAACATATACTTTTGCCACAGCAAACAGATTAACACATGCGCATTAAAAACACATAGTTTGCACATACACACACGGGAAAACAATCATCTTCAAGTGATTTGGAAGTGGGGGAAGTGTCAACTGAAAATATCTATTTTTGGGGTTGATTTTCAAGGGGAGAGCGCGAACGCAGTCCCCCACACTTATAAATTGCGCACCCGAGTCGTCCACATTTGGGACGATCGCAGGGGTCAACCAAACCGAGGTGCAATGGAAAGGTCTCGCCCCGGGCCCACAGCCTTGCGGATCACTGTAAAGCCTGTGCCAGGTAAGTATGCTTGGGACAGGTTCCAGTTTTCACTTACATCACCCTGGCGTTGCCCTATTCAGGTGTCACATCATCAACGCTTCACATATATTTCATGGCAGGTTAATTGTTCGTACAGTTTATTGTACAGAACAGTCCATTAGTACCTTCACTTTGTGAAAAAATTACTGATAGATAAAAACACACACAGACGGATTTATTTCCATTTAGACTGCATGCACGTGCATCTCTGATCCGGGACGCAGGGGAGACAACTTGACAGTCCAAACACAACAACTGGCTGACAAAGCGATCCCATCTGAAATACATCAAACTCAGACTTGCTTTAAACATATACTTTTGCCACAGCAAACAGATTAACACATGCGCATTAAAAACACATAGTTTGCACATACACACACGGGAAAACAATCATCTTCAAGTGATTTGGAAGTGGGGGAAGTGTCAACTGAAAATATCTATTTTTGGGGTTGATTTTCAAGGGGAGAGCGCGAACGCAGTCCCCCACACTTATAAATTGCGCACCCGAGTCGTCCACATTTGGGACGATCGCAGGGGTCAACCAAACCGAGGTGCAATGGAAAGGTCTCGCCCCGGGCCCACAGCCTTGCGGATCACTGTAAAGCCTGTGCCAGGTAAGTATGCTTGGGACAGGTTCCAGTTTTCACTTACATCACCCTGGCGTTGCCCTATTCAGGTGTCACATCATCAACGCTTCACATATATTTCATGGCAGGTTAATTGTTCGTACAGTTTATTGTACAGAACAGTCCATTAGTACCTTCACTTTGTGAAAAAATTACTGATAGATAAAAACACACACAGACGGATTTATTTCCATTTAGACTGCATGCACGTGCATCTCTGATCCGGGACGCAGGGGAGACAACTTGACAGTCCAAACACAACAACTGGCTGACAAAGCGATCCCATCTGAAATACATCAAACTCAGACTTGCTTTAAACATATACTTTTGCCACAGCAAACAGATTAACACATGCGCATTAAAAACACATAGTTTGCACATACACACACGGGAAAACAATCATCTTCAAGTGATTTGGAAGTGGGGGAAGTGTCAACTGAAAATATCTATTTTTGGGGTTGATTTTCAAGGGGAGAGCGCGAACGCAGTCCCCCACACTTATAAATTGCGCACCCGAGTCGTCCACATTTGGGACGATCGCAGGGGTCAACCAAACCGAGGTGCAATGGAAAGGTCTCGCCCCGGGCCCACAGCCTTGCGGATCACTGTAAAGCCTGTGCCAGGTAAGTATGCTTGGGACAGGTTCCAGTTTTCACTTACATCACCCTGGCGTTGCCCTATTCAGGTGTCACATCATCAACGCTTCACATATATTTCATGGCAGGTTAATTGTTCGTACAGTTTATTGTACAGAACAGTCCATTAGTACCTTCACTTTGTGAAAAAATTACTGATAGATAAAAACACACACAGACGGATTTATTTCCATTTAGACTGCATGCACGTGCATCTCTGATCCGGGACGCAGGGGAGACAACTTGACAGTCCAAACACAACAACTGGCTGACAAAGCGATCCCATCTGAAATACATCAAACTCAGACTTGCTTTAAACATATACTTTTGCCACAGCAAACAGATTAACACATGCGCATTAAAAACACATAGTTTGCACATACACACACGGGAAAACAATCATCTTCAAGTGATTTGGAAGTGGGGGAAGTGTCAACTGAAAATATCTATTTTTGGGGTTGATTTTCAAGGGGAGAGCGCGAACGCAGTCCCCCACACTTATAAATTGCGCACCCGAGTCGTCCACATTTGGGACGATCGCAGGGGTCAACCAAACCGAGGTGCAATGGAAAGGTCTCGCCCCGGGCCCACAGCCTTGCGGATCACTGTAAAGCCTGTGCCAGGTAAGTATGCTTGGGACAGGTTCCAGTTTTCACTTACATCACCCTGGCGTTGCCCTATTCAGGTGTCACATCATCAACGCTTCACATATATTTCATGGCAGGTTAATTGTTCGTACAGTTTATTGTACAGAACAGTCCATTAGTACCTTCACTTTGTGAAAAAATTACTGATAGATAAAAACACACACAGACGGATTTATTTCCATTTAGACTGCATGCACGTGCATCTCTGATCCGGGACGCAGGGGAGACAACTTGACAGTCCAAACACAACAACTGGCTGACAAAGCGATCCCATCTGAAATACATCAAACTCAGACTTGCTTTAAACATATACTTTTGCCACAGCAAACAGATTAACACATGCGCATTAAAAACACATAGTTTGCACATACACACACGGGAAAACAATCATCTTCAAGTGATTTGGAAGTGGGGGAAGTGTCAACTGAAAATATCTATTTTTGGGGTTGATTTTCAAGGGGAGAGCGCGAACGCAGTCCCCCACACTTATAAATTGCGCACCCGAGTCGTCCACATTTGGGACGATCGCAGGGGTCAACCAAACCGAGGTGCAATGGAAAGGTCTCGCCCCGGGCCCACAGCCTTGCGGATCACTGTAAAGCCTGTGCCAGGTAAGTATGCTTGGGACAGGTTCCAGTTTTCACTTACATCACCCTGGCGTTGCCCTATTCAGGTGTCACATCATCAACGCTTCACATATATTTCATGGCAGGTTAATTGTTCGTACAGTTTATTGTACAGAACAGTCCATTAGTACCTTCACTTTGTGAAAAAATTACTGATAGATAAAAACACACACAGACGGATTTATTTCCATTTAGACTGCATGCACGTGCATCTCTGATCCGGGACGCAGGGGAGACAACTTGACAGTCCAAACACAACAACTGGCTGACAAAGCGATCCCATCTGAAATACATCAAACTCAGACTTGCTTTAAACATATACTTTTGCCACAGCAAACAGATTAACACATGCGCATTAAAAACACATAGTTTGCACATACACACACGGGAAAACAATCATCTTCAAGTGATTTGGAAGTGGGGGAAGTGTCAACTGAAAATATCTATTTTTGGGGTTGATTTTCAAGGGGAGAGCGCGAACGCAGTCCCCCACACTTATAAATTGCGCACCCGAGTCGTCCACATTTGGGACGATCGCAGGGGTCAACCAAACCGAGGTGCAATGGAAAGGTCTCGCCCCGGGCCCACAGCCTTGCGGATCACTGTAAAGCCTGTGCCAGGTAAGTATGCTTGGGACAGGTTCCAGTTTTCACTTACATCACCCTGGCGTTGCCCTATTCAGGTGTCACATCATCAACGCTTCACATATATTTCATGGCAGGTTAATTGTTCGTACAGTTTATTGTACAGAACAGTCCATTAGTACCTTCACTTTGTGAAAAAATTACTGATAGATAAAAACACACACAGACGGATTTATTTCCATTTAGACTGCATGCACGTGCATCTCTGATCCGGGACGCAGGGGAGACAACTTGACAGTCCAAACACAACAACTGGCTGACAAAGCGATCCCATCTGAAATACATCAAACTCAGACTTGCTTTAAACATATACTTTTGCCACAGCAAACAGATTAACACATGCGCATTAAAAACACATAGTTTGCACATACACACACGGGAAAACAATCATCTTCAAGTGATTTGGAAGTGGGGGAAGTGTCAACTGAAAATATCTATTTTTGGGGTTGATTTTCAAGGGGAGAGCGCGAACGCAGTCCCCCACACTTATAAATTGCGCACCCGAGTCGTCCACATTTGGGACGATCGCAGGGGTCAACCAAACCGAGGTGCAATGGAAAGGTCTCGCCCCGGGCCCACAGCCTTGCGGATCACTGTAAAGCCTGTGCCAGGTAAGTATGCTTGGGACAGGTTCCAGTTTTCACTTACATCACCCTGGCGTTGCCCTATTCAGGTGTCACATCATCAACGCTTCACATATATTTCATGGCAGGTTAATTGTTCGTACAGTTTATTGTACAGAACAGTCCATTAGTACCTTCACTTTGTGAAAAAATTACTGATAGATAAAAACACACACAGACGGATTTATTTCCATTTAGACTGCATGCACGTGCATCTCTGATCCGGGACGCAGGGGAGACAACTTGACAGTCCAAACACAACAACTGGCTGACAAAGCGATCCCATCTGAAATACATCAAACTCAGACTTGCTTTAAACATATACTTTTGCCACAGCAAACAGATTAACACATGCGCATTAAAAACACATAGTTTGCACATACACACACGGGAAAACAATCATCTTCAAGTGATTTGGAAGTGGGGGAAGTGTCAACTGAAAATATCTATTTTTGGGGTTGATTTTCAAGGGGAGAGCGCGAACGCAGTCCCCCACACTTATAAATTGCGCACCCGAGTCGTCCACATTTGGGACGATCGCAGGGGTCAACCAAACCGAGGTGCAATGGAAAGGTCTCGCCCCGGGCCCACAGCCTTGCGGATCACTGTAAAGCCTGTGCCAGGTAAGTATGCTTGGGACAGGTTCCAGTTTTCACTTACATCACCCTGGCGTTGCCCTATTCAGGTGTCACATCATCAACGCTTCACATATATTTCATGGCAGGTTAATTGTTCGTACAGTTTATTGTACAGAACAGTCCATTAGTACCTTCACTTTGTGAAAAAATTACTGATAGATAAAAACACACACAGACGGATTTATTTCCATTTAGACTGCATGCACGTGCATCTCTGATCCGGGACGCAGGGGAGACAACTTGACAGTCCAAACACAACAACTGGCTGACAAAGCGATCCCATCTGAAATACATCAAACTCAGACTTGCTTTAAACATATACTTTTGCCACAGCAAACAGATTAACACATGCGCATTAAAAACACATAGTTTGCACATACACACACGGGAAAACAATCATCTTCAAGTGATTTGGAAGTGGGGGAAGTGTCAACTGAAAATATCTATTTTTGGGGTTGATTTTCAAGGGGAGAGCGCGAACGCAGTCCCCCACACTTATAAATTGCGCACCCGAGTCGTCCACATTTGGGACGATCGCAGGGGTCAACCAAACCGAGGTGCAATGGAAAGGTCTCGCCCCGGGCCCACAGCCTTGCGGATCACTGTAAAGCCTGTGCCAGGTAAGTATGCTTGGGACAGGTTCCAGTTTTCACTTACATCACCCTGGCGTTGCCCTATTCAGGTGTCACATCATCAACGCTTCACATATATTTCATGGCAGGTTAATTGTTCGTACAGTTTATTGTACAGAACAGTCCATTAGTACCTTCACTTTGTGAAAAAATTACTGATAGATAAAAACACACACAGACGGATTTATTTCCATTTAGACTGCATGCACGTGCATCTCTGATCCGGGACGCAGGGGAGACAACTTGACAGTCCAAACACAACAACTGGCTGACAAAGCGATCCCATCTGAAATACATCAAACTCAGACTTGCTTTAAACATATACTTTTGCCACAGCAAACAGATTAACACATGCGCATTAAAAACACATAGTTTGCACATACACACACGGGAAAACAATCATCTTCAAGTGATTTGGAAGTGGGGGAAGTGTCAACTGAAAATATCTATTTTTGGGGTTGATTTTCAAGGGAGAGAGCGCGAACGCAGTCCCCCACACTTATAAATTGCGCACCCGAGTCGTCCACATTTGGGACGATCGCAGGGGTCAACCAAACCGAGGTGCAATGGAAAGGTCTCGCCCCGGGCCCACAGCCTTGCGGATCACTGTAAAGCCTGTGCCAGGTAAGTATGCTTGGGACAGGTTCCAGTTTTCACTTACATCACCCTGGCGTTGCCCTATTCAGGTGTCACATCATCAACGCTTCACATATATTTCATGGCAGGTTAATTGTTCGTACAGTTTATTGTACAGAACAGTCCATTAGTACCTTCACTTTGTGAAAAAATTACTGATAGATAAAAACACACACAGACGGATTTATTTCCATTTAGACTGCATGCACGTGCATCTCTGATCCGGGACGCAGGGGAGACAACTTGACAGTCCAAACACAACAACTGGCTGACAAAGCGATCCCATCTGAAATACATCAAACTCAGACTTGCTTTAAACATATACTTTTGCCACAGCAAACAGATTAACACATGCGCATTAAAAACACATAGTTTGCACATACACACACGGGAAAACAATCATCTTCAAGTGATTTGGAAGTGGGGGAAGTGTCAACTGAAAATATCTATTTTTGGGGTTGATTTTCAAGGGGAGAGCGCGAACGCAGTCCCCCACACTTATAAATTGCGCACCCGAGTCGTCCACATTTGGGACGATCGCAGGGGTCAACCAAACCGAGGTGCAATGGAAAGGTCTCGCCCCGGGCCCACAGCCTTGCGGATCACTGTAAAGCCTGTGCCAGGTAAGTATGCTTGGGACAGGTTCCAGTTTTCACTTACATCACCCTGGCGTTGCCCTATTCAGGTGTCACATCATCAACGCTTCACATATATTTCATGGCAGGTTAATTGTTCGTACAGTTTATTGTACAGAACAGTCCATTAGTACCTTCACTTTGTGAAAAAATTACTGATAGATAAAAACACACACAGACGGATTTATTTCCATTTAGACTGCATGCACGTGCATCTCTGATCCGGGACGCAGGGGAGACAACTTGACAGTCCAAACACAACAACTGGCTGACAAAGCGATCCCATCTGAAATACATCAAACTCAGACTTGCTTTAAACATATACTTTTGCCACAGCAAACAGATTAACACATGCGCATTAAAAACACATAGTTTGCACATACACACACGGGAAAACAATCATCTTCAAGTGATTTGGAAGTGGGGGAAGTGTCAACTGAAAATATCTATTTTTGGGGTTGATTTTCAAGGGGAGAGCGCGAACGCAGTCCCCCACACTTATAAATTGCGCACCCGAGTCGTCCACATTTGGGACGATCGCAGGGGTCAACCAAACCGAGGTGCAATGGAAAGGTCTCGCCCCGGGCCCACAGCCTTGCGGATCACTGTAAAGCCTGTGCCAGGTAAGTATGCTTGGGACAGGTTCCAGTTTTCACTTACATCACCCTGGCGTTGCCCTATTCAGGTGTCACATCATCAACGCTTCACATATATTTCATGGCAGGTTAATTGTTCGTACAGTTTATTGTACAGAACAGTCCATTAGTACCTTCACTTTGTGAAAAAATTACTGATAGATAAAAACACACACAGACGGATTTATTTCCATTTAGACTGCATGCACGTGCATCTCTGATCCGGGACGCAGGGGAGACAACTTGACAGTCCAAACACAACAACTGGCTGACAAAGCGATCCCATCTGAAATACATCAAACTCAGACTTGCTTTAAACATATACTTTTGCCACAGCAAACAGATTAACACATGCGCATTAAAAACACATAGTTTGCACATACACACACGGGAAAACAATCATCTTCAAGTGATTTGGAAGTGGGGGAAGTGTCAACTGAAAATATCTATTTTTGGGGTTGATTTTCAAGGGGAGAGCGCGAACGCAGTCCCCCACACTTATAAATTGCGCACCCGAGTCGTCCACATTTGGGACGATCGCAGGGGTCAACCAAACCGAGGTGCAATGGAAAGGTCTCGCCCCGGGCCCACAGCCTTGCGGATCACTGTAAAGCCTGTGCCAGGTAAGTATGCTTGGGACAGGTTCCAGTTTTCACTTACATCACCCTGGCGTTGCCCTATTCAGGTGTCACATCATCAACGCTTCACATATATTTCATGGCAGGTTAATTGTTCGTACAGTTTATTGTACAGAACAGTCCATTAGTACCTTCACTTTGTGAAAAAATTACTGATAGATAAAAACACACACAGACGGATTTATTTCCATTTAGACTGCATGCACGTGCATCTCTGATCCGGGACGCAGGGGAGACAACTTGACAGTCCAAACACAACAACTGGCTGACAAAGCGATCCCATCTGAAATACATCAAACTCAGACTTGCTTTAAACATATACTTTTGCCACAGCAAACAGATTAACACATGCGCATTAAAAACACATAGTTTGCACATACACACACGGGAAAACAATCATCTTCAAGTGATTTGGAAGTGGGGGAAGTGTCAACTGAAAATATCTATTTTTGGGGTTGATTTTCAAGGGGAGAGCGCGAACGCAGTCCCCCACACTTATAAATTGCGCACCCGAGTCGTCCACATTTGGGACGATCGCAGGGGTCAACCAAACCGAGGTGCAATGGAAAGGTCTCGCCCCGGGCCCACAGCCTTGCGGATCACTGTAAAGCCTGTGCCAGGTAAGTATGCTTGGGACAGGTTCCAGTTTTCACTTACATCACCCTGGCGTTGCCCTATTCAGGTGTCACATCATCAACGCTTCACATATATTTCATGGCAGGTTAATTGTTCGTACAGTTTATTGTACAGAACAGTCCATTAGTACCTTCACTTTGTGAAAAAATTACTGATAGATAAAAACACACACAGACGGATTTATTTCCATTTAGACTGCATGCACGTGCATCTCTGATCCGGGACGCAGGGGAGACAACTTGACAGTCCAAACACAACAACTGGCTGACAAAGCGATCCCATCTGAAATACATCAAACTCAGACTTGCTTTAAACATATACTTTTGCCACAGCAAACAGATTAACACATGCGCATTAAAAACACATAGTTTGCACATACACACACGGGAAAACAATCATCTTCAAGTGATTTGGAAGTGGGGGAAGTGTCAACTGAAAATATCTATTTTTGGGGTTGATTTTCAAGGGGAGAGCGCGAACGCAGTCCCCCACACTTATAAATTGCGCACCCGAGTCGTCCACATTTGGGACGATCGCAGGGGTCAACCAAACCGAGGTGCAATGGAAAGGTCTCGCCCCGGGCCCACAGCCTTGCGGATCACTGTAAAGCCTGTGCCAGGTAAGTATGCTTGGGACAGGTTCCAGTTTTCACTTACATCACCCTGGCGTTGCCCTATTCAGGTGTCACATCATCAACGCTTCACATATATTTCATGGCAGGTTAATTGTTCGTACAGTTTATTGTACAGAACAGTCCATTAGTACCTTCACTTTGTGAAAAAATTACTGATAGATAAAAACACACACAGACGGATTTATTTCCATTTAGACTGCATGCACGTGCATCTCTGATCCGGGACGCAGGGGAGACAACTTGACAGTCCAAACACAACAACTGGCTGACAAAGCGATCCCATCTGAAATACATCAAACTCAGACTTGCTTTAAACATATACTTTTGCCACAGCAAACAGATTAACACATGCGCATTAAAAACACATAGTTTGCACATACACACACGGGAAAACAATCATCTTCAAGTGATTTGGAAGTGGGGGAAGTGTCAACTGAAAATATCTATTTTTGGGGTTGATTTTCAAGGGGAGAGCGCGAACGCAGTCCCCCACACTTATAAATTGCGCACCCGAGTCGTCCACATTTGGGACGATCGCAGGGGTCAACCAAACCGAGGTGCAATGGAAAGGTCTCGCCCCGGGCCCACAGCCTTGCGGATCACTGTAAAGCCTGTGCCAGGTAAGTATGCTTGGGACAGGTTCCAGTTTTCACTTACATCACCCTGGCGTTGCCCTATTCAGGTGTCACATCATCAACGCTTCACATATATTTCATGGCAGGTTAATTGTTCGTACAGTTTATTGTACAGAACAGTCCATTAGTACCTTCACTTTGTGAAAAAATTACTGATAGATAAAAACACACACAGACGGATTTATTTCCATTTAGACTGCATGCACGTGCATCTCTGATCCGGGACGCAGGGGAGACAACTTGACAGTCCAAACACAACAACTGGCTGACAAAGCGATCCCATCTGAAATACATCAAACTCAGACTTGCTTTAAACATATACTTTTGCCACAGCAAACAGATTAACACATGCGCATTAAAAACACATAGTTTGCACATACACACACGGGAAAACAATCATCTTCAAGTGATTTGGAAGTGGGGGAAGTGTCAACTGAAAATATCTATTTTTGGGGTTGATTTTCAAGGGGAGAGCGCGAACGCAGTCCCCCACACTTATAAATTGCGCACCCGAGTCGTCCACATTTGGGACGATCGCAGGGGTCAACCAAACCGAGGTGCAATGGAAAGGTCTCGCCCCGGGCCCACAGCCTTGCGGATCACTGTAAAGCCTGTGCCAGGTAAGTATGCTTGGGACAGGTTCCAGTTTTCACTTACATCACCCTGGCGTTGCCCTATTCAGGTGTCACATCATCAACGCTTCACATATATTTCATGGCAGGTTAATTGTTCGTACAGTTTATTGTACAGAACAGTCCATTAGTACCTTCACTTTGTGAAAAAATTACTGATAGATAAAAACACACACAGACGGATTTATTTCCATTTAGACTGCATGCACGTGCATCTCTGATCCGGGACGCAGGGGAGACAACTTGACAGTCCAAACACAACAACTGGCTGACAAAGCGATCCCATCTGAAATACATCAAACTCAGACTTGCTTTAAACATATACTTTTGCCACAGCAAACAGATTAACACATGCGCATTAAAAACACATAGTTTGCACATACACACACGGGAAAACAATCATCTTCAAGTGATTTGGAAGTGGGGGAAGTGTCAACTGAAAATATCTATTTTTGGGGTTGATTTTCAAGGGGAGAGCGCGAACGCAGTCCCCCACACTTATAAATTGCGCACCCGAGTCGTCCACATTTGGGACGATCGCAGGGGTCAACCAAACCGAGGTGCAATGGAAAGGTCTCGCCCCGGGCCCACAGCCTTGCGGATCACTGTAAAGCCTGTGCCAGGTAAGTATGCTTGGGACAGGTTCCAGTTTTCACTTACATCACCCTGGCGTTGCCCTATTCAGGTGTCACATCATCAACGCTTCACATATATTTCATGGCAGGTTAATTGTTCGTACAGTTTATTGTACAGAACAGTCCATTAGTACCTTCACTTTGTGAAAAAATTACTGATAGATAAAAACACACACAGACGGATTTATTTCCATTTAGACTGCATGCACGTGCATCTCTGATCCGGGACGCAGGGGAGACAACTTGACAGTCCAAACACAACAACTGGCTGACAAAGCGATCCCATCTGAAATACATCAAACTCAGACTTGCTTTAAACATATACTTTTGCCACAGCAAACAGATTAACACATGCGCATTAAAAACACATAGTTTGCACATACACACACGGGAAAACAATCATCTTCAAGTGATTTGGAAGTGGGGGAAGTGTCAACTGAAAATATCTATTTTTGGGGTTGATTTTCAAGGGGAGAGCGCGAACGCAGTCCCCCACACTTATAAATTGCGCACCCGAGTCGTCCACATTTGGGACGATCGCAGGGGTCAACCAAACCGAGGTGCAATGGAAAGGTCTCGCCCCGGGCCCACAGCCTTGCGGATCACTGTAAAGCCTGTGCCAGGTAAGTATGCTTGGGACAGGTTCCAGTTTTCACTTACATCACCCTGGCGTTGCCCTATTCAGGTGTCACATCATCAACGCTTCACATATATTTCATGGCAGGTTAATTGTTCGTACAGTTTATTGTACAGAACAGTCCATTAGTACCTTCACTTTGTGAAAAAATTACTGATAGATAAAAACACACACAGACGGATTTATTTCCATTTAGACTGCATGCACGTGCATCTCTGATCCGGGACGCAGGGGAGACAACTTGACAGTCCAAACACAACAACTGGCTGACAAAGCGATCCCATCTGAAATACATCAAACTCAGACTTGCTTTAAACATATACTTTTGCCACAGCAAACAGATTAACACATGCGCATTAAAAACACATAGTTTGCACATACACACACGGGAAAACAATCATCTTCAAGTGATTTGGAAGTGGGGGAAGTGTCAACTGAAAATATCTATTTTTGGGGTTGATTTTCAAGGGGAGAGCGCGAACGCAGTCCCCCACACTTATAAATTGCGCACCCGAGTCGTCCACATTTGGGACGATCGCAGGGGTCAACCAAACCGAGGTGCAATGGAAAGGTCTCGCCCCGGGCCCACAGCCTTGCGGATCACTGTAAAGCCTGTGCCAGGTAAGTATGCTTGGGACAGGTTCCAGTTTTCACTTACATCACCCTGGCGTTGCCCTATTCAGGTGTCACATCATCAACGCTTCACATATATTTCATGGCAGGTTAATTGTTCGTACAGTTTATTGTACAGAACAGTCCATTAGTACCTTCACTTTGTGAAAAAATTACTGATAGATAAAAACACACACAGACGGATTTATTTCCATTTAGACTGCATGCACGTGCATCTCTGATCCGGGACGCAGGGGAGACAACTTGACAGTCCAAACACAACAACTGGCTGACAAAGCGATCCCATCTGAAATACATCAAACTCAGACTTGCTTTAAACATATACTTTTGCCACAGCAAACAGATTAACACATGCGCATTAAAAACACATAGTTTGCACATACACACACGGGAAAACAATCATCTTCAAGTGATTTGGAAGTGGGGGAAGTGTCAACTGAAAATATCTATTTTTGGGGTTGATTTTCAAGGGGAGAGCGCGAACGCAGTCCCCCACACTTATAAATTGCGCACCCGAGTCGTCCACATTTGGGACGATCGCAGGGGTCAACCAAACCGAGGTGCAATGGAAAGGTCTCGCCCCGGGCCCACAGCCTTGCGGATCACTGTAAAGCCTGTGCCAGGTAAGTATGCTTGGGACAGGTTCCAGTTTTCACTTACATCACCCTGGCGTTGCCCTATTCAGGTGTCACATCATCAACGCTTCACATATATTTCATGGCAGGTTAATTGTTCGTACAGTTTATTGTACAGAACAGTCCATTAGTACCTTCACTTTGTGAAAAAATTACTGATAGATAAAAACACACACAGACGGATTTATTTCCATTTAGACTGCATGCACGTGCATCTCTGATCCGGGACGCAGGGGAGACAACTTGACAGTCCAAACACAACAACTGGCTGACAAAGCGATCCCATCTGAAATACATCAAACTCAGACTTGCTTTAAACATATACTTTTGCCACAGCAAACAGATTAACACATGCGCATTAAAAACACATAGTTTGCACATACACACACGGGAAAACAATCATCTTCAAGTGATTTGGAAGTGGGGGAAGTGTCAACTGAAAATATCTATTTTTGGGGTTGATTTTCAAGGGGAGAGCGCGAACGCAGTCCCCCACACTTATAAATTGCGCACCCGAGTCGTCCACATTTGGGACGATCGCAGGGGTCAACCAAACCGAGGTGCAATGGAAAGGTCTCGCCCCGGGCCCACAGCCTTGCGGATCACTGTAAAGCCTGTGCCAGGTAAGTATGCTTGGGACAGGTTCCAGTTTTCACTTACATCACCCTGGCGTTGCCCTATTCAGGTGTCACATCATCAACGCTTCACATATATTTCATGGCAGGTTAATTGTTCGTACAGTTTATTGTACAGAACAGTCCATTAGTACCTTCACTTTGTGAAAAAATTACTGATAGATAAAAACACACACAGACGGATTTATTTCCATTTAGACTGCATGCACGTGCATCTCTGATCCGGGACGCAGGGGAGACAACTTGACAGTCCAAACACAACAACTGGCTGACAAAGCGATCCCATCTGAAATACATCAAACTCAGACTTGCTTTAAACATATACTTTTGCCACAGCAAACAGATTAACACATGCGCATTAAAAACACATAGTTTGCACATACACACACGGGAAAACAATCATCTTCAAGTGATTTGGAAGTGGGGGAAGTGTCAACTGAAAATATCTATTTTTGGGGTTGATTTTCAAGGGGAGAGCGCGAACGCAGTCCCCCACACTTATAAATTGCGCACCCGAGTCGTCCACATTTGGGACGATCGCAGGGGTCAACCAAACCGAGGTGCAATGGAAAGGTCTCGCCCCGGGCCCACAGCCTTGCGGATCACTGTAAAGCCTGTGCCAGGTAAGTATGCTTGGGACAGGTTCCAGTTTTCACTTACATCACCCTGGCGTTGCCCTATTCAGGTGTCACATCATCAACGCTTCACATATATTTCATGGCAGGTTAATTGTTCGTACAGTTTATTGTACAGAACAGTCCATTAGTACCTTCACTTTGTGAAAAAATTACTGATAGATAAAAACACACACAGACGGATTTATTTCCATTTAGACTGCATGCACGTGCATCTCTGATCCGGGACGCAGGGGAGACAACTTGACAGTCCAAACACAACAACTGGCTGACAAAGCGATCCCATCTGAAATACATCAAACTCAGACTTGCTTTAAACATATACTTTTGCCACAGCAAACAGATTAACACATGCGCATTAAAAACACATAGTTTGCACATACACACACGGGAAAACAATCATCTTCAAGTGATTTGGAAGTGGGGGAAGTGTCAACTGAAAATATCTATTTTTGGGGTTGATTTTCAAGGGGAGAGCGCGAACGCAGTCCCCCACACTTATAAATTGCGCACCCGAGTCGTCCACATTTGGGACGATCGCAGGGGTCAACCAAACCGAGGTGCAATGGAAAGGTCTCGCCCCGGGCCCACAGCCTTGCGGATCACTGTAAAGCCTGTGCCAGGTAAGTATGCTTGGGACAGGTTCCAGTTTTCACTTACATCACCCTGGCGTTGCCCTATTCAGGTGTCACATCATCAACGCTTCACATATATTTCATGGCAGGTTAATTGTTCGTACAGTTTATTGTACAGAACAGTCCATTAGTACCTTCACTTTGTGAAAAAATTACTGATAGATAAAAACACACACAGACGGATTTATTTCCATTTAGACTGCATGCACGTGCATCTCTGATCCGGGACGCAGGGGAGACAACTTGACAGTCCAAACACAACAACTGGCTGACAAAGCGATCCCATCTGAAATACATCAAACTCAGACTTGCTTTAAACATATACTTTTGCCACAGCAAACAGATTAACACATGCGCATTAAAAACACATAGTTTGCACATACACACACGGGAAAACAATCATCTTCAAGTGATTTGGAAGTGGGGGAAGTGTCAACTGAAAATATCTATTTTTGGGGTTGATTTTCAAGGGGAGAGCGCGAACGCAGTCCCCCACACTTATAAATTGCGCACCCGAGTCGTCCACATTTGGGACGATCGCAGGGGTCAACCAAACCGAGGTGCAATGGAAAGGTCTCGCCCCGGGCCCACAGCCTTGCGGATCACTGTAAAGCCTGTGCCAGGTAAGTATGCTTGGGACAGGTTCCAGTTTTCACTTACATCACCCTGGCGTTGCCCTATTCAGGTGTCACATCATCAACGCTTCACATATATTTCATGGCAGGTTAATTGTTCGTACAGTTTATTGTACAGAACAGTCCATTAGTACCTTCACTTTGTGAAAAAATTACTGATAGATAAAAACACACACAGACGGATTTATTTCCATTTAGACTGCATGCACGTGCATCTCTGATCCGGGACGCAGGGGAGACAACTTGACAGTCCAAACACAACAACTGGCTGACAAAGCGATCCCATCTGAAATACATCAAACTCAGACTTGCTTTAAACATATACTTTTGCCACAGCAAACAGATTAACACATGCGCATTAAAAACACATAGTTTGCACATACACACACGGGAAAACAATCATCTTCAAGTGATTTGGAAGTGGGGGAAGTGTCAACTGAAAATATCTATTTTTGGGGTTGATTTTCAAGGGGAGAGCGCGAACGCAGTCCCCCACACTTATAAATTGCGCACCCGAGTCGTCCACATTTGGGACGATCGCAGGGGTCAACCAAACCGAGGTGCAATGGAAAGGTCTCGCCCCGGGCCCACAGCCTTGCGGATCACTGTAAAGCCTGTGCCAGGTAAGTATGCTTGGGACAGGTTCCAGTTTTCACTTACATCACCCTGGCGTTGCCCTATTCAGGTGTCACATCATCAACGCTTCACATATATTTCATGGCAGGTTAATTGTTCGTACAGTTTATTGTACAGAACAGTCCATTAGTACCTTCACTTTGTGAAAAAATTACTGATAGATAAAAACACACACAGACGGATTTATTTCCATTTAGACTGCATGCACGTGCATCTCTGATCCGGGACGCAGGGGAGA